>NC_042616.1:402265042-402550795 GCF_901001135.1 Rhinatrema bivittatum
AAATGGTGCCAAATAATAAAAGCAATTAAGGGAATGCCTCTGATTCATAGACTATTTGTGGAAATTGAGGGACAGTTCTGCAACCATAGTGACAAGGATCCTTCACTCCTGAAAGCCTCCATATCTAGTTGGAAAAGTGAACTAAAGACATGTTACAGAGAACCCAGGTGAAGAGGACTTCAGCAATGATATTCCCAGGTGCCTGATTGAAAAGGGGGGTCTGCAGTGATATCACAACGGGACCTGCCCTTGCCCATTGAAATGGGGAACTAACTAGGATCACTGAATTGGAGTCTGAGCAGTAAATTGGAATTCAGGGCATAAGTTTGCCTGGTCAAGAATTAGCCAGCACCCCAGTATAGGACAGCTACAATCCTCAACCACTGAACTGCAGGATCCAAGATACACCCGCCTTGTCACACAGATGTAAGGGAAAAAGCACAGGATTGTTGCTAAGGCCAAGTACATAAGCAAAGCACGTCAAGCAGTACTGTCTGAATTTTCAAGAAAGCTCATCACCCAGTAAAAAATGTTGCTAGCAGACATATTTATGGATTATCATGAGGCTTTGTGATAACTGCACAGAACGGCAGTTATTGCCCTTAAGAGAAACATGGGAGTGACCTGCACAGGGTAGCAATTAGTACCTTAAGAAGCTTGCTGGGCAGATTGGATGGACCATAGTCCTTTTCTGCCATCATTACTATGAAACACATATATTTGCTGCGAAAATGCTCAGTAAAGTCTGTGTGTACATTATACCACCTCATGGACTGTTTAAAAATGAATTAGCAGGGATCACGTGATGTAGTGAACCAGGGAGGACGTATCTCTCTCAGTTCTGGGTGCCACATCTCTACAATCATCAACAATCCAGCTATTATAGGGCTTTTAGAAATCTGATACCTCAGTAATTAACCACATGTCGATCGCTACCTTCATGCAAAAATGGCCTACTGAGATGCCACCTAAGGCAAGTAGAAAAGAGAAGGAGACGCCACGGGGAATAGAAACTAAGATGGTGTCCATAAAAGACTGCACTGAGAGCCGCTTGCATACAGAAATGATGATCGCTAAGATTTAAAGAGGTGGTTAATACGGTCTTAGATGACATGCTTAGTGTCTTTTCAGCACAAATTTCTGAGTTAGTCAGCCCTCTCTGAATTAGCCCCAGATGGAGCAGGTGGAGGGCCGGGAATCCATAGTGGAAGACTATGTTCTTGCGATGTAATCCAAAATGGTGGCTCTTGAAAAAGCTGTTAAAGAGCACACCGATAAATTGGATGATCTTGAAAATAGATCTAGAAGATCCCGAAAGTGTTGAGGAAAAAGATCTGTGCAGTATACTGCTTGACTGGATACCGGAAGCGCTGAATCTCCCAGACCTGAAAGGCGCTCTGGAAATTGAATGCACCCATTGCTTGAGTGCGAGAATGGAATTGGATTCCAGACCTAGGGTGGTCATTGTAAAAATTATGAACTTTGTTCATAAGCAATGTATCATCCAAACCTCCCGATAGCGATTGGAGTTCCAAGATCGGAAGATAAGGATAGCCCAGGACTATTCAGCACGAGTATCTGCTCTACGGCGAGAGTTTTTGCCGCTCTGTGCAAGTTTAATTCAAAAACAGATCTGCTTTAGTCTTCTATTTTCGGCTACATTGCATGTCTGGCATGAGGGGAAAACTGCAGTTTTTGACTCTATTATTAGCGAAAAGTTTTTTGGACGACCTCAATAAATAACTGTTTCAGTTAGAGTCATCATTCATGCATTCTCTCCGTTGCCTGCACTTTGAGGGTCTGAGGCTGAGGCACAAATTTGCTCCTATCTGGAGTTTAGCTGAGTGGTTCTCCAAGTGTGAAATCACTTTTCTTGCACTTTGTTTGAAGACTGCTATCACAGAAGGACTGAAGGTCCTGGACTATTCACTAATATTTTTCCTTTCTCCTTTATGAAGTAAGGAACCTGACAGGCTCATGCTCCCTTTGTAAATTCTATTTACATATTACTCCTTAATGCAGGTACAATTGATTCATTTTTGGAAAAACAGGGTTTAAGTGCCTACCCTACTTTGCATTTTTTTTAAATCTTTTATACTATGTTGGTTGTAGGGGCATCCCCCTATTCACATATAAAGTGATCCTGATAGTTGGTACCAGGTGTTTTGGGGGTACCTTAAAGGTCAGGGAGGAGGGGTGGTTAAGGGGGGGGGGGTAAGATTTTGAGAAGTTGGTGTTTTAGGGGTTCACATTGGAGGGTGGAGGAAGTTGTGTGAAACAGTTGCTCTTTCTTTTTTGGCACTCTCTGTGGGACATCCATTGTTTGTTTGCTTTTTTTTATGTTACTGCATTTGGCTATCACCTTTCTCTTGAATAGTTTGCAATTTCTGTCTTCTTTTGGTAGAGGGGTTGACTGGGAACCTTCCACCATTCCAGGAACCATTTTTCTGCTATTTATTTATGTTTGGTTCCCAATGGGGAGTAAAGTGCAAATAGTCTGTTGGAATGTGGACGGGCTGGGATCCCCAATCAAGAGGAAGAAAGTGTTCCAGTCCTTAAAAAGAACATAAAAAAATGTCATACTGGGTCAGACCAAGGGTCCATCAAGCCCAGCATCCTATTTCCAACAGAGGCCAAACCAGGCCACAAGAACCTGGCAAGTACCCAAACACTAAGAAGATCCTATGTTACTGATGCAATTAATAGCAGTGGCTATTCCCTAAGTAAACTTGATTAATAGCAGGCATTGGATGTTCCTGGTATACTACAGTATAGTTGGGCAGGTGAATTCCCACTCCGATGGGTTGTTAAAGAAATGAAATATTTGGGAATTCATGTTCCAGTAGATATAGCTAAGTTATACAATTATAATGTGGGCCCTCTGAAAAAGAAGTTACTTAAAACTCTTCAGGCTTGGCAAGGACTGCCTCTCTCTTTGACTGGCAGAGTTTGCCTATTGAAGATGATGGAAATATCTAAGTGGTTATATATGTTCCCTGTGTTGCCTGTGTGGCTGCGTAAGAAGGATGCTCAGGAGATAAATAAATGTATTGGTTCCTTTTTGTGAAGGGGGGGGGGGGCGGGAAGAAACAGAGGATTCCTCTACATATTTTAATGAGGCCCCCAAAAGGCAGGTGGTTTAAAGTGCCCAAACTTGTAGCTTTAAAACATTGCCTGTTTACTTCGACATCTATGTGACTAGGTTTTTGAGACTGATCCAGTCCTGGTTTTACTCCCTACATGCAAGCACTTATAGTCTTGCTTTTCTTAGGGGAATGCAATAGGACAATCAGAATAAGTCCCAGCATGCAGTGGGGTAAAACCAGGACTGGATCAAACTGTCCTGAAAATTTGGAGCCAGTTGGCAACCCTAACTGAACATCCCACTAAGGGTTATATGTAAGTTGACCTGGACTGAGTGAAGGTGTTCCAGGAGGCAGGGATTAGATTGAGGAGGGCTTTGCACGTATGCACACACTTCTGCATTTTATTAAAAGCACGGTGCAAAATTTCACAAAAGATTTGTGTGCACAATGTAGCAGATGGAATTGTGTGCAGGCAGATTCAGTGGGATAATTTCCACAAGGGTAAACATGTTAGGTATGTACACACACGCATCCTTTCTCTTTGAAATCTGGTGCAACCTATGTGCTATCTAATTGATGTGGGCTGTTAAAAAAAATTACCCCTTTAGCCTGCCCAAGTTCCTGAAAATTCTCTATTCTCAGAGTTATAGTGACACTTCTCAAAAACCTATCAAAATGTTTGCTCCTTGTGACGTTTCACAGTAAAATGTTAAATTTCATAGTCCTACGGAGAGATGAAGATGATTTCTGAGAGTCTCTCCCTAAGATGTCCTCAGAATCAGGGTGAGAGAGAGACAGCAGGGAGGGAGGATGGCATTACTGCTGCCTGAGTGGTACCCCTCTCTTGCAAATCTCCCAGGGTTTCCTTCAGTGCCAGAAATTTTCAGTCCTTTTGCCCATGATCTGCTGATTTTGCTGAAGAAACAATTATTGGTTTAAACCAATATAATTGGTTTAAACCAATTTTCACCCTAATTTTAGGCTGTCTCGAAGAGCATGCACTCCCACTACCATAAGTGGCAACAGGCTGAAGCACTGGGACCTGCCGTACACTACCACAGGTCAGAGTCATCGTGGCACTAGGCAGCACTCAGGGCTGCTGGGGAAATGAGCGATGCTGCAGGCCAGGAGAGGGGAACATCCCCCCTTCAATGACAATGGGTATGGAAATGGGGGCATGAAAATGTCCCGTACTGATGATGTGGTTGCAGTGGGGCCGGGGCCACACTGAAGTGGTCACACAGGAGCTAAGGTCTGCTGTGCGGAAGCAGCCTGGTGTCCCCGTTCGCAGTGCTTTGGATGGCCACCCATGCAGCATTTCAAGGATCCCCTGTCACTGCTGAAAGACTGGATCAATTCACCACTTCCCGGCAGGCTCCCTGGCCCAGGTGTAGTTGAGGAAGTGCTGTAGAGTGCAGGAGCCAAAAGCAAAACAGGTACAGGCATCTTGCTGAGGTAGGGAGGAAGGCAGGAATATCCCTGCCTGCACTGGAGCCTGGAAGAGAGGGAGATTCTTAGAGAGTTGAGGAGTGAAAGAGGGAGATTCTCAGCAGAAGAGGAGAGAAAGGGAGATGCTAGACAGAAAGGAGAGAGGCAGAGAAAGATGCTGAGTGGGGGCGGGGGGGGGGGGGGAGAAGAATGACTGCTGAGTTAGTGGTGGTGATACTGATATTTACCTGGAAAAATAAGCCAGTCCCAAAGAATCAATTTTATTACCTGGGCACGCAAGATGTGCGCCGCAAGTGCTGTGCTCAGTTCTGGAGGCCATGCCTCTGTGAGGTGAGGAAAGCACTTCACGTAAGCTTGCCAGTTGGTTTAGTCCTGGTTCTACCCCACTACATGCAGGGTCTGTGTTCCAGCTTTTCTAAGGGAAATCATTAGGGACATCAGAAGTACAAGTCCATGACTGCAGCAGGGTGAAACTAGGACCGGCTCAACCTTTCAATCAATCAATCAATCAATAAATAAATAAATAAATAAATAAATAAATAAAGCCAGCCAGCCAGCCAGCCAGCCAGTTGGCATCCCTGTCTCCATCTGCAACTTTCGCTGCTCCCATAATCTCCCCCCTCCCCACTTCTCAGCTGTGCCCTCCACATTCTCCCATCCTGCTCTGGGTCCTCTTCCACTCTCATTCTCTTCTTCACCATCTCCTCCATGTTAGCTTCTGTCTCTCCTTCTTCGCATCCCACCCCAGCTCCCTCCCTCTGAATCACCCCCTACCCCCCTCCCCATCAGCTCCGTCCTTGTCTGTTTCTTTCCTGTCTTTCACTCCTTCCCATCTTCCTGGTATCAGTCCTTCCCAATCCCCAGTCTTCTTCCCTCTGTCTCACCCTTTCCCAATTAGTTTAATTTATACTACTTTTCACGCAAACATCAAAGCAGTTTACAAAGATAAAAAGAAAATCCCCCAGCTCCTTCCACCTTTTCCCATTTCTAAGCCCCCCAGTTCCTTTCCTTTCTCAGTCTCTGAACCCCTTTCCTCTATAGCTGTTCAGCTTCTTCTGCCTCTCCCCTCTTTTCCACCCCAGCTACTTCTACCTCCCCCTTCCCAGTCCCCTAGCTCTTTCCTTCTGTCTCTGATGAACCAACTCTGATCTCCTCCAGCCTCCACAGACCGAGGTCTCCCCCTCGACCACTGGAGCACTATCAGTGACAGCAGCAGCAGCACACAAGGTACTGCACTGCCATAAAAGTACAGGAAGGATCTGCCCTTGCAAGCTTTCTCTCCCGACTCCGGGCACTTTCTGTTTCTTCCTCCCTCTGGTATGCTTCCGGTTAAGAGAAAGTACCCTGGCGAGAGGAGGAGATGGGCACCTGCAGGGACACAGAGCACATGTGTGTGTGTGTGTATGCTCTATTCCTGTTACTTTTTCTTTCAACCAAAAGCATTTCGGAGGTGGTGTGTGCTGGAGGGGGACAGAGAGCACATAACCACACTCTGTTCCCGTCCCAGCACCATCTGAAGATTCTGCGGGGCAGAGAAGTGACTGCAGGCTGCCCCTGCTCTGAGGCCCATGGCTGCATGGTGTCCAAACAGGGGAGAGAGCAGACAAGCCCAGGATCCTCCCAGAGAATCTGGGAAACTTCATGAGCTGGCTGACTTCAGAGAAGGGCTACCAAAATAATACAGAATGTGCAACATAAACTGGACAAATGAAGGCAAAAGACACTCAAAATGTATTTTCTGGTAGAAAGAAGGGGAAAGGGGGGTTTAATAGAAACATTCAAGTATTGAACTGGCTTCCATAAAGTATAAGAAGGTGAAGTTATCCATAGAAGAAAAAATTAGTGACAGAATACGAAAGGCTCAGAAGAATTACTTCTGTCCTGAGAGAGTTAAATAGCCTAAGAGAAGTGATGATCGAAACCAATACTGTGACAGAATTTCCTTGTGGCAGACAGAAAGGGAAGTGGTGAGACTGTGGGGTATGAAGGGTTGGTGGGATGGGGTGCTGGGTTTTAGTTTAGGAATGGAAACTTGTAAACTCATTACCACTGCACTAGAAGACACTAAAAGTGACGGATAGGGATAGACCATGCCCTCAGCCTCCTATGGAGGGGGGGTGGGGGAGACAGATGGGGGAATTGCATAATTATCTTGGGGGAATTGCATAATTACCTTGTTGTTGCATATTTTACAATGTGCTACAGAATCAACATTCCTGAAAAGCTTTCACACCTCAATTCAAACCTTTGAACAAAGCTGCAGGGTGCCTTCACCCTGCCTTCACTCTCCCGTCTCCTTCTGCTCCTGCACCAGCCCCTCCCCTCACACACAGCCTATAAGGGGGGGGGGGGGGGAAACCTTCTTCTGTTGTTCACCCCATCCCCCTCTTCTTCCTGTCCTGAAATGAAATTGGGTGGGTGGGTGAAATTGGATTGAACAGAGAAAGCACTCAGGATGTTTGATCCCTCAAGGATTTCTTAAATCCTTATCAAACAAAAAAGGATTTGATATAATTATTGCATAGAATGATGTCCCTACAGAAGAATTTTATCTTTCTACAAAGGTTCTTGCACCTGCATAGGTGGCCAGTCAGACACCATTTAAAAGACCTGGATGTGTATTGGAAGTCTGCAACTGCCTCATTTCACAGCTGGCAGAGAAGGCATTAATTTAAATTAATAGAAGCCTTGATGATTGGCACTGCTGCTAACAAGTTTCAACTTGTGCTAATTCAACCCCTTTTTGTATCTGTTACCATGGCCCGGTGCAGGTGAAATCACAGAGGGCCAGGGCAGGGGGAAGGCAATGGAGGGGGAAGTGATTTGCTCAAGGTCACAAGGAATGGCAATAGGATTTGAGCCCTGGCTTCCCTTCTTTGCAGCTCACTGCTCTAACCACTCAGTTTTTGGGCCTGTTATTTTTTTTGTTCTTAGTCTTTGGTGTCCACACTAGGGAGTGCTGGAGAAATGTTTAATGGGGCAGGGTGGCCTTTGGCTGCCCCACCTCCTGGGTCTAGAAATAGGACCCCTCCATTCCCTATTACCTGCCTCCCACCCTTCTCCAGGATCTGGCCCCTGGGGTGTGAGAGGTTGGTGAATGGTGGGAGACTGTGTGTGTGGCACACTTTCTCTTAGGGCTGATACAAGGGCATTAGATGTCCTGGATAAACCTTACAGCCTTTCATTCCCTGTTCCCTCCCCTCCCCACATAATTAAAACGTATGCATTCTTTTCCATTTTAAAATTTATCAACTTCCCCAACCTAAAAAGGCAGATTGCATATAGAAAACAGACATTCAAAGTACAATCTTCTGAAGTAAAAATATCACTTACAACAACATATATATTATATAGGCACACACTTTCAATAATAATAGTTTAATTGACTTAATAAACTTCCTTTCTCATAGTAATCAAGGCGGTTTACTGGATCCCATATGGTATTACACTTATAGTAAAGTGCACTGGGTGTGGACTTGGCCCACAGAAAGCCAGGAATAAACTGAACTACAATTCCAGTACAGTAAGCCTTCCATATCATAATTGCCAGCACTCAACCTATGAAAAAGCCATACTGCAAATATTACAATAGGCCCTAAACACCAATACACCTCCTATTAGGAAAACAGATTAAAGCCAGGTTGTTGTAAATCTCTACACAGAAACTACAAGCTAGCAGAATAACTAAAGCATCAGTCACACAAGCAGAACACAGATAGACTCTCACCAAATACAGAATAAAGAGATCATAAAATATAAATTGAAATGTGCAGACAAAAACTGAACTGGAAATCTCAAGAAGCCAAACTCTGTAAGCAATGCAAACACAATTGAGAAATATAAAACATTAAACATACCAATAAAAAGAATGTCAAATCTGCTGATAAATTCAGTCAATTAAAAATACATATAAAAATGTTTAAAATATTACCTAATCCAAACACTAATAAAATATTTCAAACCAGCAGATACATCACATCCAATAATTAAAATTAATAAGGATAAAAAAATAATCTCCTACTCTCCATACCTGGGAACTTTAGATTTCCAGTCCTCCCGAGATTGTCATAGATTGGAGGAGGAAACTTTAACCTCTGTCACACACATATATAAACAGGTACTCTCACACACATGCGCAGGCACTCTCGCTCATAGACACACACACACAAAACCCTCACATATGTACACATACACACACATACATATGTACACACACACACACTCTTCTCATATATACACACACACACTCCCTCTCATATATACACACATACACACCGTCTCATATATATATACACACACACACACCCTTCTCATATATACACACACATTCACACACACATACACACACACACACACACACACACACACACTCCCTCTCATACACCTAATACCTAATACCCTTGCAACCAGAGAAAAGGTCCAAAATGTATGTGTGAAAAAGACTTGCCCTGTGAGAATAAGTGCCTGTGTTTGAGAGAGACTACATGCTAGCAGAATACCTGTAGGGCTTCTGCTGCCAGCTGCGGGGAAAACACTGACAGCATTGCAGTGACTCTTCTTTGGCAGCTGGATCGTTCTTTTGCTGGCAGGGAGTGGGCATCTCGCCAGCACATCGCAATTCCATGCCTCTGGGACTTTCTTTTTGCTTTCAGGGAGTGGGAAAAACTGCGGCAGGAAACCAGAGGCTCTGGGGATAGAAAACTTGCAGGCACCCAAGGGTGTACAACTGACAGCTGGGATCAATGTTTCTTCTAAGCTGCATGCATGCGCAGCCGTGCACAGCTTTTACCCCCCGCAGGAAGAACAGCAGGGCCATAGTGGAACCCAAAGAAAAGAAAAATCCTAATGAGAGGGGTCCCTTTTATCTGCAAAAATCCTACCTTTAGAGATCTTCTTTCCTGTGGACACCCAACCTGTCCTGATTCTGTGGGTGGAAATCCGGATAGGATCTCCTTCTCTTGACCCAGGGCCGGTGCAAGGGTATTAGGCACCGTAGGCAAAACTTACAGCCTGGCGCCCTACCCCCACCTCCCCACACACAATTTTAAATTATGCATTTAACACATATTTTACATGAAAAGTGACATTCTGAGGTAATATTAATATATACGTTATTGTGATAATTTCATGCACTGTTGTGATGCCAACAAGAAAACTTTGCATCTTGGAATTCATATGGCATCATACCTATTGTGATATATTTCGGCATGGTCCTCCCGTATCAACACAGAACTATTTGCCAACACTCAAAGAATAACCCCACCTATGAAAAAGAATACCACAAATATTACACCAGAATCTAAAATATCAATACACCTCCTATCAGGAAAACAGAACAGGCTAAGCTACTACAGATCCCTACAGAGAAACCACATGCTAAAAGAATGCTTCATCTCAGTCTTTGCATGCAGAACACAAACCCTCACCAAATACAGAATAAAGCCACATAAAGTATAAATAGAAATGTGCAGACAACAACTGAACTGTAAAACATATCACATCAGACTCTATACAGTATAACAATGGAAAAACAAAAATGTCACCATTCCTCATGAAACAAATCAATAAAATCAAGATATATAAATCATTAATCATAATTATAAAATCATACAAATAAAATAATTTCAAAACAGCTGATGAATAGAATATCCAATAATTAGACTCATGCAAATTTTGAAAGCTTTACCAAACACCAATAAAATATTTCCAATGGCAGACACATCACATACTACCCAATAATTAAAATGGTAGTCAATCAAGAAAAATGAACTTAAAAAGCCACCTTTACTTACCCCCTCCAGCAGTTCTCCTACTCCTTTCCCTTGCAGGCCACACCAGAAGCAGCAGTAGCTGCTGAAGCTGTCCTCACAGTCCTCTTCCTTAGGGACCACAGACACATACACCAGTCTCTCACACACATACACCAGTCACACCCTCAGGACCAGTTTCTGTCTCTCACACACCAATCATCTCCCCAACCAGTCTCACTCTGTCTCTCACACACACACACAAGCACACATACCAGTCATCTCCCTGATCAGTCTCTCTCACACATACGCATGTCACCTCTCTGGCCAGTCTCTCTCAATCACACAATGCTCTCGCTCTCTCTTACTTACACAAAGGCTTTCAATCACACATATGTTCTATCTCACTTACAAACAGGCTCAATCACACACATGCCCTCTCTCACAGCCACAAGCCAGCCAAAAACATGCTCCATCTCTCTCGCACACACACATTGACGCACACAAGCACCCTCTCTGACTCACATATACACCACACACATACAGAAGCACCCTCCCTGTCTCACATATATACCACACACACACACACACACACATACAGAAGCACCCTCCCTGTCTCACATAAATGAGGCACCCTCCCTGTCTCACATACACATTACACTCTCACAGAAGTACCTTGCTTTAAGACATGCAGTATGATTTTTCACTTTTACTAAAAGTGAAAGTGATGCTCCCAACTGTTAAATAAGAAAACCACATTCCTATCAGAAGGCGAAATGACACCCTTCCTTCTGGTTCTGTCCTCCCAAGGGACAGCCACCCACACTGTACAGCTTCATTTGTTTTACGCTTTCAGGCAATAAGGCAAGTGTCTTTCTTCAAACTATCAGTCGTATGATTATTCACATGGCAGATATGGAACAGAAAGACATCCTTAGTCAGCTTCCCTTTTAAATGGGAAGATGCCAGTCTTAGTCATTTAAAAATATATATTTTCTAAAGGCTTGAAAAAAAAAAAAAAAGCAAAACCGTTTCAGATTGGAACTATTCTGGTCTTCATGCTTAAATTATGCTAAAAAAAAACAAAACCAAACCCCACCTGGCATCAGTATCTTAAATTTGTGATTTTGCTGAGATGAACATTTTAAATACTTTAATTTTTTTTTGTATTAGTATTTGTCTCTACCCACTTTGTTAAATTTTATTTTCCAGAAGAGGGATGCTTAAAATTCATCTTTCATCCAACTTTTCAAAAGTTGTGGTACCATCACAAAAGTTGAGGTATATGTATTCTCACATTTCATTTTTTTAAACTTGTAGAATCCCAACATAGAGATTGTTAATACCTGTAACACACACCTAGATATTAAAAGAAAAAGTTTGATCAATTAGGCCGCATGACCAAGTTTGTTAAAAAGTATGTCTTCCTACTAGAAGGGATATGTACCTCGTTTCCCCCATTATAGTACCCTTTTTTTTAGATCCCATCTAGGAAAAAATTTCATATTTTTTATTCCCATAGTCATTGGTCAAAACACCCTGCTGCATAAGGATGGTGTGCGCTTAAATAGCTAATGCCATAGGTCATGGACACGCAGTGTCGGGTCTCTGTTTCTATGGTGGCTTGCATGGCGACAGGCCTCTGGATAGGAAGACTCTGTGCCACAGGCTGGAGGCCAGCCTGGAAGCTGGTGGTATAGGGTCTTGTCTCATACACAGAAACTCCATTCCTTTCTCACATACACACCACATACACACACACAGAAGCACCATTCCTTTCTCTCATACACACACACACAGAAAGAAGATTGGCGCAACCGGTCTAGCTGATCATGTGGCCGAAGAAAGGAAGATCGGCGCAGCCGGAGACCAGGTGCCAAGACTTAGGGGGCGCTGTGGCAGGCAGCCAGCCCCCGACTCGCCCTGCCTCCCCCCCAAGTGCCACCCTCCTGATGCCCCCCTGGTGGTCCAGCAGAGGGCCTGGGAGTGATCTGCCGCTCCGGGGCCTCGGCTGCCACTAACCAAAATGGTGCCAGTGGCCTTCAGCCCCTACCATGTGACAGGGGCTACTGGTGCCATTGGTTGGCCCCGTCACATGGTAGGGGCTAAAGGTCACCGGCGCCATTTTGCTTAGTGGCAGCCAAGGCCTTGGGCGTGGCAGATCGCTCCCGGGCCCTCTGCTGGACCATCAGGGGGGGCGTCGGGAGGGTGGCACTGGGGGGGAGGCAGGGCGAGTCGGGGGCTGGCAGAATTTTGAAAGGGCACTTTTTGCCCTTTCAAAATTCTGCTGCCTGCCGCGATGCCCCCTAAGTGTCGGCTCCCTAGGCACAGGCCTAGCTCGCCTAGTGGGTCCTCCGACCCTGTCTTGACCTTCCTTCCTTTGGTGCAGCTGTTCTTTTATCCTTAAATGTTACTTCAGGTGATTTCTCTTGTGGAAAAATCTGGGGACCTGGCTATTAATCCTGCGCTGAAATCCCAGTGGGGATCCAAAAATCTCCCCACTATTTAGTTCCAAAAAAATACTTTAAATCTTAATATGGATAACATCTCTACTGTTACAATCTCTCGCAGCAGGATCCATCACTGGTGCTCACAGGTCTTTGGATCCCTGTAGAGAGCCCCTTGCCCCAAAGGGGTATCGGGCTTAAAAGTCCATCTCACTGTAAACTATAAGGAGGACCCTCTGGCAGGGAGTGCACGATGAGCTGTCTCTTCTAAAAGGAAACTCCTTAGGGCAAGGCTGGGAGGCCCTACCAGAGGGTGGAAAAAATACATGTTTACTCTGCAGCTGCCCCGAGTGTTAAAATGGCTGTGCTAAACAACACTGAGTCACCCATCCTAAGCCTCCTGGTGGGAGGGCCTGAAGGGAGGAATGGTTCCCACTAAGTATGCTCTAAGGACTGGGATAGTGGCATCTTAGTGGCCAAACCCGGTAGGGGTGCCACATTGTATTTTGTTCTTTTTTCAGTATTCCATTGTTCAGAGTCAGGTTTCTTGGGCTTACCATTTTATTTTTGTCTGCTTCTAATTTGTTGCCCCTTATTCTGTATTAGGTAAGGGTCTATCTGTGTTTTGCATGTGTAACTGAGGTGCAGTATTTCTGGTGGCATGTAGTTTTTCCCTAGTGTTTTTTGTTTTAACCCCAGTAGGTGGCGTATTCATTTATTTATTTTTTTTAAAAAATTTTATTTATGCAATTTCCAAAATTATACAAGATATTAATCTTGAAAGAAATATGAAATTTAGATTGTGAAAAAGAGAAAAACACCCTAGAATACAAATATATATTAATACTCTCAATTCCAATCAAGTCCTCAAAGTTGGGGGGGGGGGGGGGGAATCCAATCCACAACCCAAGGGATAATCAGACAAAGAAGCAAAAGATCGTTTGGAAACAACCTTATAAAAAAATAGGGAACTGTAGTGGGACTATTACGACTGGAGGTCAGCAGGAGCATCAGTAGAAGGTGTTTTACCAATCAAAAATTGGGTCAGTTGAGTGGGGGGGTCATAAATATATAAATTATTTTGATACTTAACCATACACTTACATAGGAATTTAAGGAAAAAAAGATCCCCCACTTGTTGAATCCTGGAACGCAATAAAAGAAATTGCTTTCGCTTCCTCGAGACATCTGAAAAAACTTTAAACCGCAAAAAAGGCTCTAATCTGTGCCAAAAGAAAAGTCTCAACAACCAGCCTTTATCAGGCTCAAGGACCAATGAAACAATAAGTGCTGCTGGAACTGCCCTCTCTGAATCTGCCATTTCAAGCATGGTGGTAATTTATTTATTTATTTAAAGCTTTTTTTATACCGGCATTCATGATATAATCACATCATGTCGGTTTACAAGTAACAAGGGGGGTGATAAGCTAGAACATATAACAGGTGGCAAGAAGCAAAAAAGTTACAATAAAACAGGGGAAGCGGGAACTGGGAGAAGGCAAGAGGCCTGAATAGTTTTTAGGAATGAGAACAAAGAACAAGGAGGCAACTATTTACATAATACTGGAATGTGACTTGGTGGTTGTAGCAATCAGTCTGTTGGGTCTATTGGAGGAGTCCGTGAGGTTCGGGAAAGGCTTGTCTGAATAGCCAAGTCTTAAGCCTTTTCTAAATGTTAATAAGCAAGGCTCCTGTCTGAGGTCTGGGGGAATTGCGTTCCATATAGATGGTCCTGCCGTGGAGAAGGTGTTGCGGTCCCGGGCCGTGCCCCGGTTCCTCCACCTACCTCGGAGGCGGCCCAGGCCGTTTCAGAGCTTCCTCGGGCCTGCAAGCCCTCCAGCACGTCTCTCCCTCCTCGGGAGAGACATCGACGACTCGGCACGGCTGGCCCCGCCCCCTGACACGCGCGCGCGGGGAGGAGCTCCCCTTAAAGGGGCCAGCGCGGGAAAATCAGCAGGACAGCTGGGGATGACGTCAGACGCCTGCAGGTATATGAGTCCTGCTTCAAGGATCCTCCAATGCCTTGCAATAGGTTCCTGGGTGTTGCCTGTGGTTGCTGCGTTCCTGATTATCTTCGTCCTGCTTCTGCCTGCTCCCCTTGCTGTTGATTCTTCTGGCTCTGACTCCTTGGACTGGCTCTGGATCGTGTTCTGGCTCTGACCCCTTGGACTGGCTCTGGATCGTGTTCTGGCTTTGACAAGTGGACCGGCTGGGAACCTCTCTGGATACCGACCCCTGGACTGGTTGCGGACCACCCTTGGACTTCGACTCCGGGACCGACTTCGGGATTACCTACGACCTGCAGGAGGCGCCAGCCGTCCGGAACCACGACCTGCAGGAGGCGCCTGCAACCGGACCATCCTCTCCTTCAGGAGTCGCCTAAGTCCCAGCGGCCGGGTCCCTACGGGCTCCTCCTGGGGGGACTTCGGCTTCCAGGGTGAATCTCCTAAGTCCCAGCGACCAGGCTCTTAAGGGCTTCTCTCGGGAGAGCGCTGGTTTCCAGGGTGAAGACTTTTCAATCTTCAAGCTCCCTCTTCATCCGTCCGTCCACGGGGTACCGAGTCCTTGGTCGCATAGGGCTCCACCATAAGTCCTGGGTCTCAGCCTGCTTCGAACCTCCGAACCGCCTCCTGGTTAGGACAACTAAATTAGACTTCTACAGCACTTCGTCTTCTGTCCTAACCAGCCCAAGGGTCCACGAACATAACAGAAGGCTCGTTCCCTGAAGGTGAGGTGGTGTGTCGCTTTGGATTGGGGGACCTGTAGCGATCCTCTGTAGGCTTCTCTGATGGGTCTGAATGAGGAGTGTCGTGTAAGCGGGATTTGAAGGCTAAGCGGGACCCAGTGTAATATCTACACTGGGTCCTTTAGCTGGAACCAAGGACTCCATTCTTTCTCCATGCGGATCATTCACAGACCTTTTAAATCGTGGCAGATAGTATATTTTGGAGACAGGTGGAATTGCACTCTCAGGAACTTGCAAACTGTCTGCTAAATATGTCCTAAACATTTCTCTAGGAGATATTGAAGGTCATTTTGGAAAGTTTATAAACCTGGGATTTGTATTCCTCACAGAGTTTTCCAAGTTTTCAGTTTTTAAAGCCATGCTGACATTTTCTTTAATCAATACAGTTTGAGACTGCTGACTTGAATTCACTTGAACCCAAAGTGACGAACATTGTTGCTTCCAATCAGCTGATGTGATAGATAAATCAGAAATTTTACTATCCAAATTCTTATAATGCTGAACTAAAGGAGAGAATTGTTGCAGAATAGAACCACCAAATAGCTTCCAGTGAAAACGCAGAAGGCCTCTGAATTGAAAGTAGTGAAATAGAAAATAAAAAGTGCATTATTTATTTAAATGTTTTATACACCGTCATTCCACGTGAAGTTCACAAGATCATAATGGTTTACATGAAAACATTATAGATAAAAATAACATACAAGGTAAACTCACATATCAAATAAAGGATTATTAATAACCAAGCTTACCCAGAATAAAAAGCCATCAATCCGTGCCAAAGTAGACCACATTATGTCTACTCCTTTTCCTCATATTGAGGAGCTATGTTTTGTTATACTCCCTCTCCTCACTTCGAGGAACCTCGTTTTGTTATCCTGTCTTTTCTCAGCTGCCTTTCGTTACCCCCTCTCCCAGTTTTGACTTCCCTGTTAAAATGTAATTTTCCAAACTTAACCTGTTTACTGTAAACCGACATGATGTCCACAACTAATGCCAGTATATAAAAATGTTTAAATAATAAATAAATAAACATATAAACAATTCCAGAGGGATATTTTCCAGAGCATCTTATTTATCAATTGGATAATCTGAATGCTAAGGCTATGTTAAGTTATAGGCATTTTTAAAGAGCCAAGTGTCAGGTCACGCTTGAAGTTCTTTCTGTCCGATGTTGTTCTTAGGTTTCCTGGCATGCTGTTCCAGAGTTTTGGGCCAGCTACAGAATATAATAGCTGACTCTTTGTTTGAGTCAAATGAGTGTCTCTTATTGTAGGGATTTTTAAGAGGCCTTTGTTTTGAGATCTCAGCAGTCGAATGGGGTTGTGTTGTTGGAGTGTCACTTTTAGTAATCGATTATTGTCAGTATTTAAGCTGTTGAATATTATTGTTAATACTTTATAGTATATTCTTGAATGGACAGGTAGGTAGTGTAGGGCCATTAATGTTGGTGAGATATGATCATATTTCCTAATTCCTGTTAAATGTCTTGCAGCAGCGTTTTGAAGTAATTGTAGTAGTTTTATGTTACTCGCTGGAAGTCCTAATGAAGCAGTAATGAATTACAGTAATCAAGATTAGAAAATATTAAAGTTTGTAATACAGTGCGGAATTCTGTTGTCGCTAGTAATGGTTTCAATTGGCTCAGTATCCTCAGTTGGTTGTAGCCAGATTTAATCAAATTACTTATATGATTTTTCAAGTTTTCATCCAGATGTACTCCTAGGTTTCTTACTTGTTTTGATGGAATAATATGGTAGTTTTCCATTTCAAAAGCAGGAGGTATTAGTATTTGTGGGTTTCTGTTTAGCTAGGTGATTTCTGTTTTTTTGGTATTTAATATGTTTTAGTTGTGATAATTTTTCTTGAATTATCATATCATTTTTTGGTATAGATATCATGCCATGCAATGATTTAGTTAGGGGGGTGAAGAATTGTAAGTCGTCAGCATATAACAAGAATATTACTCCAATATCGAATAGTAGTTAGCATATAGGTAGCATATAAATATTAAATAGTGTTGCTGATAGAGCTGATCGATACTCCAGTATTACATTGGAAGGTATCTGATAGATGGTTGTTGAATTTTACTTTGAGTGCTCTGTTATCTAGGAATGATGTAAACCATTTAAGCACTATTCCATATAGCCCTATATTTTTCATCTACTGGCAAAGGATTGCATGATCAACTGATCGAAAGCAGCTTTTAAATCAATTAAAACCAGGAAGTATGTTTCATTAGTATCAAACCCTTTTAGTGCTGAGCCTGTTAGTGAAAGCAACAGAGTTTCTGTAGAGTGCTTTTTCCTAAATCCAAATTGATTTGGATAAAGAATATTTTTGTCATTCAAGTAATCGGTAGGTAGTGTGAGCACTGCTTTTTCAATTATATTTTGCTAAGAATGGTAGATTTGATTTTGGCCTATAGTTGTCCCAATCATTGAATCTACCAGATTTGTTTTCCATGGTGTGTTTAATCACCGCTTGCTTCAGATTGTGTGTTATGAATCATTCAGAATTATTATTAGTGTTCTAGGACGTGGTAATATTTGCATTGCTGCTGTGTCACAGATAAGGCTGCTGCTGTTTGTCTTGAGATAGTGCTGGTATGGTATGACAAATTTCTAGGTGTTTGTTTGTTTGTTTGGTTTTTTTGTTTTTGCAGAGGTTTATGTTACTTTTCAAAGTGTTTGGCAATGAAGGGTTCCAGTTACTGAGATGAATTTGTATGTGGAAGATGAGAATTGAGTGAATGTCCATGTACGTGAGAGTCTGGGAAGTGTATGAAAGGAAAGAGAAATGAGTGCATGAGTTTGTGAAAATGAACTTGGATATGTGAGAGAGTACGAGAGTGAATATGCAAGTATGTTAGTGTGTGTGTATGTTGTGTGTGAGAAAGTTTGTGTGCATGCTGCTCAATGTTCCCTTTAAGGACTGGTTTGCTGTGAGCATAAAACTGATAGGCTTTTTGCATCAAACATAAGAAATTGCCATGCTGGGTCAGACCAAGGGTCCATCAAGCCCAGCATCCTGTTTCCAACAGAGGCCAAACCAGGCCACAAGAACTTAGCAAGTACCCAAACACTAAGACAATCCCATGCTACTGATGACAGTAATAGCAATGGCCATTCCCTAAGTCAACTTGATTAATAGCAGTTAATGAACTTCTGCTCCAAGAACTTATCCAAACTTTTTTTAAACCCAGCTACACTAACTGCACTAAACACATCCTCTGGCAACAAATTCCAGAGCTTTATTGTGCGTTGAGTGAAAAAGAATTTTCTCTGATTAGTTTTAAATATGTTACTTGCTAACTTCATGGAGTGCCCCCTAGTCCTTCTATTATCTGAAAGTGTAAATAACCGATTCACATCTACTTCAAGACCACTCATTATTTTAAAGACCTCCATCATATCCCCCCTGAGCTGTCTCTTCTCCAAGCTGAATAGTCCTATCCTCTTCAGCCTTTCCTCATAGGGGAGTTGTTCCAACCCCTTTATTTTTTTGGTTGCCCTTTTCTGTACCTTCTCCATCACAACTATATCTTTTTTGAGATGCGGCGACCAGAATTGTACACAGTATTCAAGGTGCAGTTTCACCATGGAGCGATACAGAGACATTATGACATTTTCAGTTTTGTTAACCATTCCCTTCTTAATAATTCCTAACATTCTGTTTGCTTTTTTGACTGGTGCAGCACACTGAGCCGACAATTTCAAAGTATTATCCACTATGATGCCTAGATCTTTTTCCTGGGTGGTAGCTCCTAATATGGAACCTAACATCGTGTAACTACAGCAAGGGTTACTTTTCCCTATATGCAGCACCTTGCACTTGCCCACATTAAATTTCATCTGTCATTTGGATACCCAGTCTTTCAGTCTCGCAAGTTCCTCCTGCAATATATCACAATCTGCATGTGATTTAACTACTCTGAATAATTTTGTATCATCTGCAAATTTGATAACCTCACTCATTGTATTCCTTTCCAGATCATTTATAAATATAATGAAAATCACTGGTCCAAATACAGAACCCTGAGGCACTCCACTATTTACTCTTTTCCACTGAGAGTATTGACCATTTAATCCTACTTTCTGTTTCCTGTCTTTTAACAAGTTTGTAATCCACGAAAGGACATCGCCTCCTATTCCATGACTTTTTAGTTTTCTTAGAAGCCTGCATGAGGGACTTTGTCAAACGCCTTCTGAAAATCCAAATACACTATGTACCATGAATTTGTACATATAAAAATAAAAAATATACATCTACCGGTTCACATTTATCCACATGTTTATTAATCCCTTCAAAAAAATGAAGATTTGTGAGGCAAGACTTCCCTTGGGTAAATCCATATTGACTGTGTTCCATTAAACCTTGCCTTTCAATATGCTCTGTGATTTTGATCTTTAGAATAGTTTCTAGTATTTTTCCCGGCACTGAAGTTAGGCTCACTAGTCTGTAGTTTCCTGGATCGCCCGGGAGCCCTTTTTTAAATATTGGGGTTATATTGGCTACCCTCCAGTCTTCAGGTACAATGGATGATTTTATAATGACAGGCTACAAATGTTAACTTATAGATCTGAAATTTCATTTTTTATTTCCTTCAGAACCTTAGGATGCATACCATCTGGTCCAAGTGATTTGCTACTCTTTATTTTGTCAATCTGGCCTACTACATCTTCCAGGTTTACAGAGATTTGGTTCAGTTTAACCTGCTCACAGGTTAAAGAAACCAAAACTTTTGCCCACGAGCAAAAATTGCACACAGGAACCCAAGCCTTAGAGGGAACATTGGCTGGGATATATCCTTAAAGCAGTGTAGGCAGTCTGGGTAGGTCAACTGGGCCTTATTTGCTGACCTTTACTGTGTTAGTATGTTTTAGCCACTGAAAATTACAGGGCAACTACAAATTAATGTAGTGATTCTCAGCATGTGTTGCAAGACACCATCAGTGTGTCATTAAGGGCAAGGAGGTGTCATTAAGTGCAGTATCCTGCTCTACTGGGCCCAGCAGGATACTGCACTTTTCTCCTGCTCCACTGGGGCCTGCCAACACAGCCAACTCCTTCTCCATAGTGGAGTTGCCACCCCATTTCCATCTCCCCCATTCCCCATGAGAGTGCTAGAACTACGGGGGAAGGAATGAGAGTCAAACTGTGCTTGTTGAAAAGCCATGGTGCGGCCCCAAAACACAAAAAATTGAAAGTAAACACAGGGCCTATCTACAGATGACAGAGCTGAGGCAACTCCAGTCCTTGCACACGTTTCCTAAGTAATAGGAAACCCATGCAACAGGAGGGGACGGAGTTGCTTCAGGACCTGAGTGCTGTCAGTTGCAGAAAGAAAGTAAGCACGGGACTTATTTTTATTTGCATGTTTCTTTGTCTGCACCTCAGCCTTCTACAAGCAAAGTTTGACTCCCATCCCTTCCCCCTGTACCCTCAACTTGTTGAGGAAGGAGGACCCCAGATAGGGCCATGATAAAATGCTGGGCAGGGGAAGGGAGAGGGTGAGGAGAAATGCTGAACTGGGGCGAGGGGAGAAAGACTGAGGTGGGGAAGATGGTGGAATATGGTGGGGAGATGCTGACTTGGAGAGAGAATGGGGGGAGATGCTGGACCAGGGAGGGTGAAGGGAGATACTGGACTAGGGTGGGAGGGAGAGAGTAAGGGAAGATGTGATGGGGCGAGAGGAGATGGTGGGGTGGGGATGAGAATGAAGGGAGATGCTAGGCTTGGGTGGGGGTAGAGAACGAAGGGAAATGCTGGGTTATGGGGAAAATCAATATCAGATGAAGATGAAGAAGACAGGAGGAAAGAAAAGAAACAAAAAATGGACAAGAGACATAAGAAAAGAAGTTAGAAGATAAACAAGAGGAAAGCTGAGAACAAGTGACTGGGACCAACATGACTGAAAAAATAAAATGTCCAGACAAAACAGGTAGGAAAAAAGCATTTTATTTTCTGTTTAGTAATTGAAACGTCAGCTTTAGCAATGAGCATCTTTCATATCTTTTTTCTTTGCTCAGTACAGAAGAAAATGCATTTTTGTTTGTTTTTCCAGCACGGCACTGCATTTCTAGATTCTTAGGGGTCCCATTTCGAGTCTGCATTGTTGATGGTCACTTGTGCATTTAGTGAGTTTGTGTGTGACAGAGGAGAGGGATTCTGCTAACCTGTAGTTTCTGTGTAGGGATCTATAGCAGTCCAGCTTGTTCTGTTTTCCTTTTAGGAGGTGATTTTGTATTCTAGGCCTGGTGTAATATTTGCATCGCTGCCTTTTCAAAGGTAGGGCTGATATGTGAATTTCTGGGAGTCAGTGCTGTTTTGGTATGGTAGGATTGCTATGTATGTGCTGAGTGATTTTTTTTCCAGGGTTTTGTAGTTTATAAGGTACCTGGCAGTGGAGGGAGCTTGTCTTGCTGTTACTGAAGTGACACCAAAATCTGAATATTCTTTTGATGATGAATTGTAAGGGAAATTCTCCTAGCTCTGTTCTTTATATACTCCATACTTCACTCCCATATAGAAGTGGCTGAATGATGCTATCAAACAATTTTAAAGGTGGTTTATTGAATGGTTGAAACTGACTAGAGGTGGTTTTTTTTTTTTACACAGAAGCCTCCAGGGACTTTCTTGTATTGTCTTTTGTAGCCAATTAAATAAGTGAAGATTAAAATTTTGTGAAAAAAGTAAAATATAACTAAATTCAATAATGGCCTGTAACAAATGCTGCTGTGTACTTTCTTTCCCTTGTGTCATTTTTAACAATGAAATATACAAAGACAGGCTATCAATTAATGCTCACTAATTCATAAAAATTTCAACACTTGAAGTAAAGACATAATCTTTATTATTTACTCAACATCTTCATTGAATTTTCAAATATTCACAAGTTTAAATAACATCACACAATGTTAAAAATCACCCCACATACGGTACATTTGTACTCCTTTATACTCAAACCACATGCATACCAACACTCACCCCTCATTCCCAAACGCTAAAAACATTCAATATTTCTATTTCTCCCTACTTAATTTCAATTTCAACAATATGTCTCCTTTGAGAGTCAAACCCTCTCAGGATCCTCAATTACTCTACTTAATACTTTATTTGTAATTGCTATGTATTCCACCTAAATCAATCCTTTTCACAAACCTAACCAACTTTCAAATTAACTTCAAATTAAAAGTTCATTGATCATGAAGCATTGCTGAAGACAGGTCGCCTTCTTTGCAGTAGTTGTATCAAATCCCGACTTTTTCTCCTAATAAAGGCAATTCAAGCAATCTCTTTCAATGTTGTCTCTTAACTTGTTACTGGATGAATCCTTCTCTGAACAGTGTTGTGTCACAACGTGATTCAAGCCACACGGGAGGGGGGTGGGATTTTGGCTTTTTAAAGTCGTAACTTAGTGGCAAAGCTCACAGCCACAAAAAGAAGTGAAGGAACAAGTCGGGTGTGTGTTTGGATATATATGTATGTGGGATGTTGCAGAGGGAGGTAAGAACCAAGGGTCCATCAAGCCCAGCATCCTGTTACCAACAGTGGCCAATGAAAGCACATGCACGGGCGGGCGTGACGCAGTGACGTCACGTCCACCCGTCTATGTGCTTTCATTGGCTTGAGCGCCCAAATTGACGGGCGCTCAAGCCAATGAAAGTACACTTTGCTTCGCTCCGCTCGCGCCGTGACTGGACAGGGCACAGAACAGTGGGCTCTTACCTGACTTCACAATCTTCAGATGAGGGCTGAGCCAGGAGAACCGGGACCTGCGCGGGGGGGGGGGGGGGGGGGGGGACCGCTGCAAGCTGCTTTCGCCGCCGGCTGCCCCCTCCGGAGGACAGCAGAGAAGGGAAGGAGCTGAAAGTAACAAAAAGTAAGTTGGTAACATGTCAAGTCGCTTCGGGAGGAGGGAATTTTAGGTTTTTAGGTTTCCTTTTGGGGGAAAGTTTGCCGTCTACCCTTACCCCTGCCTCTAACGCAGGGGTAGGGGTAGGCGGTAAGTTAGCAGGTTAAACGCGTGGCAAAACGGCAGGGTAAAAAAGCGATAGTCGAGGCGAGCGTTACTGTATGGGAGGGAATAGCTAATTCGATCGTTTACATGTAATATACATGCCACGGGCGGAAGGGGTTACCCGGTGATTTAAAGAGGCGGTAAGAGTAGTTTAAAGGGGATAGTGTATCGCGGGTTGGACTAACGCTGCCGAAAAGTGAGTAGAAAGCGGGTTAGGAGCAGGGTAACCGCGGCCGCACTTTACTGTATTGACCTGTTAGTCAACTTAATTAATAGCAGGTAATGGACTTCACCTCCAAGAACATATCCAATCCTTTTTTAAACACAGCTATACTAAGGTAAATTAGTGTTTATTTATAAATGATATAGAATTTGTCCTTAAATCTGTACCAACATAATTTTTGCCGAGAGTCAGCGGCCAGAGTGAGATTGCTTGTTGCTTTGGAGTGAACAGTTGCATATTTAACTGCAGCAATGAGCCGGTTGGAATCTGAAGTTGGTTTTAAAGTCCCCTGATGCAGGCGGTGGGGTAACTGCCGAAACGCCATGGCATCAGGCATTTTCTAACAATGAACTAAAAACTTATGCGGCTTGAATTACATTGTGATACAACATTGTTTAGAGAAGGATTCACACAGGGATATCTTCTAAAAAATTTGTACAGCTTGAATCACATTGTGACACAACACTGTTCAGAGAAGGATTCATCCAGTAACAAGTTAAGAGACAACATTGAAAGACATTGCTTGGATTGCCCTTATTAGGAGAAAAAGTCGGGATTTGATGCAACAACTACCGCAAAGAAGGCGACCTGTCTTCAGCAATGCTTCATGATCAATGAACTTTTAATTTGAAGTTAATTTGAAAGTTGGTTAGGTCTGTGAAAAGGATTGATTTAGGTGGAATACATAGCAATTACAAATAAAGTATTAAGTAGAGTAATTGAGGATCCTGAGAGGGTTTGACTCTCAAAGGAGACATATTGTTGAAATTGAAATTAAGTAGGGAGAAATAGAAATATTGAACGTTTTTAGGGTTTGGGAATGGGGAATGAGGGATGAGTGTTGGTATGCATGTGGTTTGAGTGTAAAGGAGTACAAATGTATGTGGGGTGATTTTTAACATTGTGTGATGTTATTTAAACTTGTGAATATTTGAAAATTCAATGAAGATGTTGAGTAAATAATAAAGATTATGTGTTTACTTCAAGTGTTGAAATATTTATGAATTAGTGAGCATTAATTGATAGCCTGTCTTTGTATATTTCACTGTTTAAATAGGAGGCAGTGTATTTGCGGTCATTTTTAACAATAACATATTTAGGCTTTTAATTTTTTTATAAAGCTGCAGATCGTAGTGTGCACTGTGCACTTGAGTACTGCTTGTCACGTGTGTTGCAATGGAAAAAACCGTTGAGAACCACTCAATTAATGTACGTGTCAAACTGGCACCTTTTTAATGTTCTGGCAGTTTCTTCCTGCTCCTTTGGGCTTCCAGCTCAAGAAGAGCTGGCTTCATTGGGCTACTATTTCATGAGCCTTCAGTCATAGCTACCTGACTTCCTGCAGCTCTCTCTAGAACCCAATGAAGGTGGACCCCAAGGGGGAGGGATCACCATTATGTGATGGCCAAAATTTGCTCCCCCTAGGGGCTATGTACACTGCTTGCTCAGCATCCTCCTCAGAGAATGGAAGACCTGACCCAGGGTTATGCAAGTGGCAGTGGACAGTGCTGCCACAAAGTCACTGGGCTGGACACAAATGGACACGCAGTGTTCGCTAGAAAGGAAAAAAATAATTTTGCCCAGCTTCTCTAGTTTAAATAGCAGCCCTGTGAAGTTAAAATGTGTCTTTTATTCACACAGATCAAAGGAATAAAAGTTTCCAACTAGTAGGGCGGGAGGCATGGGTAAAGTGAAGAGCAGGGTGTTAGTGGTGGGAGGGATTAGATGAGGTAGTGCAGGTCTGCCAGCTAGCTCAGAAAAATGTGTGCAGTGCCAGTGCAAGGATGTCAAGCCACCCTAGGCGATGATCTCTATCTCCCTTCAACTCCCCCAAATCACACTCAGGTCGATCCAGTATCGTCCGCTCGAGGATTGCCCGTCTGTAACGTGCTCGTAGCGCACAATTCGGGCGCGCAAGGCAATTCGGCGACACAGTCTCCAGTTTCACGCGTCCGTATCGCTTCTGAAAACAGACGCATAACCCTTTCCGCACCCGGCATGTAAATGAACGAAAAAGCTGTATAATGAAGGAATTAGTTATTCCCCTGCGATACTGTAACGGGCGCTGATATTATCTCCTCCGTAACCCGCTGTTCTGCCGCGGCCTTAACCTGCTAGTTTACCGCCTCCCCCTAGTAGGAGTTAGTGTAGTGTAGTGTAGGGTAAAAACATTGCTTACCCGCCCTGGTCCCGTCCGGTCTCCTGCAGCCCCGTCCGGACCG
Source organism: Rhinatrema bivittatum (assembly GCF_901001135.1). NCBI lineage: Eukaryota > Metazoa > Chordata > Amphibia > Gymnophiona > Rhinatrematidae > Rhinatrema > Rhinatrema bivittatum. The sequence continues at coordinate 402,290,983 of NC_042616.1, forward strand.
GACGGGGCTGCAGGAGACCGGACGGGACCAGGGCAAAAAAAAACAAACGAAAAAGTAGCAAGGCTCGGGCCTGCTATGGTAAGTGTAAAAAGTGTAAAAAACAAAAAACCTGTGTGTTATATAAAAAAATAAAACAATTTTAAATACCTGTCGGAGGGCCGTGGGTCCAGGCGGCCGGTGGGCAGCCATCAGCGGCATCCGGTAGTCCCTTCTCCCTTCCTCCCTCCCTCCCCTGCCTGGATGAGCGCCAAAATCGCACGGGCGGGTCGGCAGCGGGGGGGCGGCAGCAGGATCCGGGAGCGGCGGGTAGGCAGCAGCGGGGGTCCGGGGGGGTAGCGGCAGCGGGGTCCGGGGGGGGGGGGGGGGGCAGCGGCAGCGAGATCCGGGGAGCCAGCAGCGGCAGCATGTTCGATCGAGCAGGCAGGTAGGTGGCAAAGTAAAGATGGCCGCCTGCACGGGAAAATCGTGCAATTGGCCGTTGAAGACGTGACGTCACGACGTTTGGCGTCACGGGGTGTGACGTCACGTCTTCAGCGGCCAATTGCACGATTTTCCCGTGCAGGCCGCCATCTTTACTTTGCCACCTACCTGCCTGCTCGATCGAACATGCTGCCGCTGCTGGCTCCCCGGATCTCGCTGCCACCCCCCCCGGACCCCGCTGCCGCTGCCCCCCCCCCGGACCCTGCTGCCGCTACCCCCCCGGACCCCACTGCTGCCTACCCGCCGCTCCCGGATCCTGCTGCCGCCCCCCCGCTGCCGACCCGCCCGTGCGATTTTGGCGCTCATCCAGGCAGGGGAGGGAGGGAGGAAGGGAGAAGGGACTACCGGATGCCGCTGATGGCTGCCCGCCGCCCACCGGCCGCCTGGACCCACGGCCCTCCGACAGGTATTTAAAATTGTTTTTTTTTTTTATATAACACACAGGTTTTTTGTTTTTTACACTTTTTAAACTTTTTTACACTTCCTGGTGCCTGTCATTTCAAATGTCATTTGAAATGACAGGTACCAGCGCACCCAGGTTACTGTATAGGCGCTGTTACAGCGCCTATACAGTAAAATGGGTTGCGCGGGCATAACCCTTCCCTAACGCTTCACAGCCGCGGCATGCATTTGCATGCGATTAGAGGAGAGTATCGGGGAGTTAGTGAAGAGAACTGTGCGTGCGGGGAGGAAGGGTGCGCCTGACACTACCTCACTGTTTTTACCGCGGCCTTACTGGATCGAGCCGACTATCAGCAATCTCACCTACCTCCGAGTCGCACCACACAACTCCTTCCTTTTTCAAACATGATGCCCTCTTGTCAACCTCTGGTACCCCACGCCATTCCAGCGCTCTAGGCGGCTACCTAGTCTGCCTAATACGTCTTGCTGGCCCTGGTTCTGTTGCCTCATTGTCATCCATTTAGATACATAGGGGCGGATTTTAAAACAATACGCACGCCTGTACTTTTGTTCGTGCCACCGGCGCAATCAAAAGTACATCAGATTTTATAAGATATGCGCGTAGCCACGCGTATCTTATAAAATCCGGGGTTGGCGCGCGCAAGGGGGTGCACATTTGTGCAACCTGCGGGCGCCGAGCCCAGCGCGGCCTGCCTGTTCCCTCCGAGGCCGCTCCGATTTCGGAGCGGCCTCGGAGGGAACTTTTCTTCGCCCTCCCCCCACCTTCCCCTCCCTTCTCCTACCTAACCCCCCCCGGCCCTATCTAACCCCCCCCCTTAACTTTGCGCGCGTTGCCGGCAGCCACGCCCCCGGGCCCGCCGTTTCGGGAACGCCCTGGGACACGCCCCCGGACACGCCCCCTCCCTCCCCGTTTCGAAAGCCCCGGGACTTACGCGCGTCCCGGGGCTTTACGTGCGCCGGCGGCCTATGCAAAATAGGCGCGCAGGGGTTTTAAAATCCGCCCCATAATATGTTGGTAAAGGGGGGGGGGGGGAGAGAGAAAGTATGTGTATGAGAGAGACAGAGGACAAAATTAGTGTCACCCCTCCCCCAGCTAAGAAATGGGAAGCAGGCAGCTGAGTGGCAGGGGACACCCTTTGCCCTGAGAGTCTAGAAGATAAACTGTTGCCTGTGTTCAGCCTGTTGGCTCATTATTGCACACAATGATACACTGTTCAGGAAGTTCACTGGCAGGTTCTAAAATGTATGCAAATGAGGGGTTCCTCCTCCCCTCTCCTGGTCCTCAAGTGTCCAGTCCTGCTCTGTGGAAAGGTTGGCAACCTTACAGATGGGGCCGATGGGTGCCGGGTTTGGAAAGATGCGAGTTGCAACGCTGGGCCACAAGCGAGGAAAATGGAACCAAAGGTGAAAAAAGGCAACCCCTATGGCGTTGCCATTTCCTTCCCCGACTCGCGGCTTCCTCCTTGCTGAAGGCAGAGCAAGCTTTCGCTCCGGATCCGCCCCCTGCTGCTAGGAGTCCTCCGCCTGACCTGCTCTCACATCCTCTGTTACAGAGGGGGTCTGCTTAGCTCTGAAACACGTGCAAACGCTTTCACCACCTCGGTGCACGGCGGGGTCTAGCCAAACTCTTGGGGTTGTTTTTTTTCTCTAACACATAGGGGGTTTCCTTATTTTGTGTTACCGTGCGAACGCTTCAAAATTTAGAAACACACCATTCTGCTTGTTCTCTCTTGGAAATTGAAATTTCGAGCTGTAAAGTTGCCCGAACGTGCACTGGCGCAGTCTGCAAACGGCCTCGCGCCGCGTGAAGTCTTCCCCCCTCCCGCCCTTTTTCGGGGCCGGTACATGCGAGGAACCCACCCGCCCGCCCCGAAGCCCCTCAGGGCGGGCGGCAAAGCAGAGCCTGGCGCCGTGCCCAGCCCGGAGCTGCCTGGCACACGAGAAGGAGGGCGGGCGCCAAGCCAGGGGCAGCCCCTGGGAGGGGCTCTCAAGGCGGCAGCAGGAATCTCCCTGTCGGGGCAGCCCCACGGTCCCTCTCGGAGGAAGAGCAGCCGGCTGAGGCTTTCCTTGCTTTATTCCCCTCCTCTTCTTCTTTTAGGAGTAGCCGTTTCTCTCTTATTGCTGCCAGTCTCTGCCGCCTCCTCTCCGCTGCGGTTTTCTGTCTCGCTTGACTCTCGTTCCCCTGCACGCTGTCCCAAGCAGCAGTCTCGCCCTGCACCCCCCCCTTTTAGGATTTTGCAGTTTCCCCTCCGCTTCTCTCTAGCGTCTGCAGCCTCTCTCTCCTCCCTCGCTCGGCGCAGTCTGCAGGCGGCTACCCCGCTCCCGGGCGGAGGGATGTCGGTGCCATCCGAGGAGGAGGCGGCGAGGAGTTGGGCGGCCCCGCCGCCCCTGCCCGCGCTGCAGCGCAGGCTCTCGGCGCCCGCCGCCCCCGGCTTGGCCGCAGGTAAGAGGCCGGGCTGCCGACGTCCCCCCCCCCCCTCTCCCGCGCGCGCTTTCCGGCTCGCGCCGTGCAAGGCTGGGCTGCTGCCACGCGCGCTTCTTGGGTGCCCCGAAAGGGCCCGGGAGCCTGCGTTCAGGATGCCGGGAACTAGCAGCGTCGCTAAGTTGGCCGAACTGTGCTTGCAGGTCTGGCAAAGGGGAAGGATGCCTTACAGAAACCTTTGTCAGCGGGAAGAGTGTGCCACCCAGAGCTAAAGTGAGAGCTCGGAGGCAAGATGAGTATTATGGAGGAAAATAAAATTGTAGTGCCGCCCCCCCACCACTCTTTGCTGCTCATTTCTCTTGCCTCCCCTTGGTCCTTAGCTTTACTCCTCGGACTCGGCTGTTAGTAGTAACTTACTGAGAGGGCAGGTATAGACCAAAATGGCCCATCTACTAACTGTGCCCTTTTGATTTCCGTGCATGAGTATACTGAATGAGTACAATGAAACCCGGCTGTCAGTTTTTAACCACATTCTGAATACGTTCTCCATATCGAAATATGTTTAGGAACGTGCACTGTTTAAAAGTCGATGCCTTTTGAAAGGTAATCAGCCCCGACCCAGATCTGTGTTTTTCTGAGCTGAATTTGTAGGTGCTTCTTCACTGGGAAATTGCCTTATGAGTGATAGGAGTAGGGTGGCACCTTATAGACTAACCAAGTTATTGAAGCACGAGCTTTCGAGGACAGAGACTGGTTAGTCTATAAAGTGCCACCCGTCTCCTTATTTTTGCTACACCAGACTAAACACGGTTGTCCTCCTGAAGATTTTGCATTAAGAGTGTGATTTTTGTGGCTGTTGCACCGTAGTGTGTGCTTGTGTTCCAGCAGAGCCATGCTGCCATGCTAGGCTAGGGACATTTTGGAACCTGGAGGGTCCCCTGTTGCTTTGGCAATGTCCACAGAAAAAAGAGGAGTGGAAGAAAAAGATTTGCAATTTTAGTAAATAGAGACAAGCTAGAAAACAATTTTTTTTATTCCTAGATTTTGCTTGTTGAAAGTATTCATTTTGCAACATTATTCCTTCTTGCTGTCTGTAAGCATTTCCATAACAGCAGAGGGTCCTAACTGCCTCCAAACGGGACCAACATAATACAGGGACTCTGACACATTGAGCTCCAGCAAGAAAAAAGTAAAAATGTTAGATCCTGGGGAGAAGAGAGATTAAAAAATGTCTTTCAGGGACCGAAATACATAAATCAGTGCCTTATGGAAATAGTATTTATTTGCGTGGTCTCACCCTTTTTGATTATCATCAGTACTTTTAGTTGCTGTGGCAAGGATCAGTCTTATAGCAAAGTTGTGCCTGTCTTGCTTGCTGACGACAAAAGTACTGGTATGGCAAAGCTTTGCCAAGGCCCAAAAAGGAGGGGAAAAAAATTGCATAATAGCATAGCCGATGATGGCAGAAAAAGACCATCTGGCTGATTGTCTGCCCAGTGATTCATGTCCCAGCCTCCACTCCTAGAAGCTTCATCACTTGTAGGATATCCCATCTTATCAAAGTCTGTTTTTGTTTGCCTCTTCATTGGTTCTCTACCACAGATGAACACAGAAGATCTTATATCAATCTGATACCAAGCAACAAATTAAACGGCAACCAAAACTAATGAGGCTGTTGCCCAAACATTTGGCCTTCCCAGAACCTTTTGGCTTTGCTGGACAATACCTGGCCATCACAAGCCTGCTGGGTCTGGTTTAGGGGGAGTCTTAGCCTGATGATTCCAACCTGGCTCCCCCATCACCTGCAGTATCATTAGATCATGCCTCTTTTCTTCTTGTCCATATCACCTTTCTCCTTGCTTCTGCTCTTGAGAGATTGATAGGTGGGTTGCTTGCAATACTGCAGGGTCTCTCTCTACCTGTTTCTATCACTGTCATAGATGATGACAGCAGATAAGGGCCAGTGGGCCCATTTTAAGTATGCCCATCTTCAATTCTTGGTGCAATCCTGCAGACTCTCTCACTTCATAGGCTCTAGGGATCCACTTTGCTTATCCCATGCTTTTTGAATTCCACCTCAGTTTTTATCTTCACAACCTCTACTGAGTATCCATTCCCTACACCCATCACTCTTTCAGGGAAGACATTTATTTATTTTATTTAGCCATTTTGTATACCGTCGTTCCAAGTGAAGATCACACTGGTTTACATCATGACAAAAATATTATAGGTAGCCAATTGCATTCACTTGATGTGTTCATATATCATACATTTCAGCGAAAGACACATACATTGACTAGGGTGGTAAGGGGTGGTGAGACATACAGGGATGACGTAGCACTTTTAATACAAGGTGTCAGAGGGATAAAAAGTTAGGGGTTGGGAGAAAAAGATTCAGAAATATTTATTTGGGGTGGGTTGGAAAGTAAATTGGTAATGAGTTCTTTAGTTAGGTTCATAATGAATTTGTCCATGTAGAAGCAGGTATTGGTTTAAGAAAAGGTTAAGTTGTGCTTATTTCAAAATGCATATAACCTGTTTTACAGTCACATTTGAATCTCTTTGTTTCAGTAGTCAGACATGGAATCTCGGGTAGAGAGTTCCAAAGTGAGGGCCTGCTATGGAGAACACATGGTCTCTTATTTTTGCCTGATGTGTATTCTGTACTGATGGCACAGCTAATAATACTTTATTATGAGATCTTAGGGATCTCTTTGGCTTCTCTGGTAGTAGTGACACCTCTAGCAGGCCAGTGTTGCCAGAATGGAGAGAGAAATGTATTAATATGTTAAGACTTTGTAATGGACTTGGGATTGTATTGGTAACCAGTGCAGAGCCATCAGTGATTGCGAGATGTGATCAAATTTCCTGGATTCTGTTAGGAGTCTAGCTGCAGCTTTTTTGTAGTAGTTGTAGTTTTTTTTTTTATAAGATCTTTAGGTGCTCCGAGTAGAAGAGAGTTGCAGTACTCTGTTTGAAAAAATGAGGGTTTGTAGTATCGTGCGGAAGTCTATATGAGTCAGCAATGGTTTCAGTTTATGTAGTAATCGCACTTTAGCATAGCCTGATTTGATTAGTTTGTTTATGTGCTTTTCCATTGTTAGGTTCTTGTCAATCTGTATTCCTAAGTCCCACACTTGGTCTGAGGGTGTTATATTGAAGTTACGTAGGTCAAGTGTCTGTGGGTCATTGTTTGAGGATTTCTTCTTAACCAAATGATTTCAGTTTTTTAGTGTTTAGAGAGAGTTTGAGATTGGATAGTTCATGGTGAATGGCCTTTGTGTGATGCCAGATTCTGTACTATATTTCAACAGAAATGATGCATGGTATGTAGAACTGAATGTCATCAGCATATAGGTAGAAGGCGATTCCTAGGTCGGGTAGTAATTTACAGAGTTGGAAGCATGTAGATGTTGAATAGAGTTGTGGATAGTGTTGAACCCTGGGGGACATCAGCGTCGATCAGGAAGATGTCAGACATGTAGTTGCCCAGTTTGACTTGGAATGCCCTTTTTGATAAGAAGGAGGTGAACCACTTCATTACATCGCTGCCAATTCCAGTTTTTCTCAGCTGATGGCATGGAAGGGTATAGTCGACAGTGTCAAAGGCTGCCGAGAGGTCAACCAGCACCAGGAAATAAGATTCATCATAATTAAATCCTTGTAATATGGGGTCTGTTAAGGATACAAGTAAAGTCTTGGTAGAGCGATTTTTTTCTGAATCCGAATTGGTTTGGATGTAGAATGTGGTGGTCATCTAGATAGTATTCTAGTTGTGATAAAATGGCTTTTTCAAGAATTTTGGATAGAAAGGGCAGGATGGATATAGGTTGATATAATTCCCAATTGTCAATACTGCTGGTTTTATTTTTTAGGATAGGTTTCATCACTGTTTGTTTTGCCCTGTCTGGAACTAGACCTTCCACTAGAGATTGATTGATCAATGATGTGATTGTTGGAGTGATTGTGCTGTGTATTAGTTGTAAGGAGCTAGCTGGGATGGGGTTAAGAGGGTGATTTGTGGGTTTTAGCTTAGAAATTGTGGGGTTTATTTTAAAAGAGAGCGCGCATGTGTACTTTTGTTCGTGCATCAGGCGCGAACAAAAGTACGCTGGATTTTATAAGATACGCGCGTAGCCACACATATCTTATAAAATCCGGGGTCGGCGCACGCAAGGGGGTGCACATTTGTGCAACCTGTGCGCGCCGAGCCCGGCGCGCGCTGCCTGTTCTCTCCACCTCCCCTCACCTTCCCCCTACCTAACCCACCCCCCCGGCCCTACCTAAACCCCCCCTACCATTGTCGGCAGATTTACGCCTGCCAGATGGCATGCCATCACCTGACCCGGGGGCTGGTCCGGAGGCCTCGACCACGCCCCTGGGCCGGGGTCATGCCCCTGACACGCCTCCCGCCCCGCCCCAAAACTTGCACCGCCCACCCAACACGCCCCTGACATGCCCCCTTTGCAAAGACCCGGGGCTTGCGCGCGCCGCCGAGCCTATGCAAAATAGGCTTGGCGTGCGCAGGGGCCTTTTAAGAGGGTTATGCGCATAACTTATGTGCGTAACCCTTATAAAATCCGGCCCTGTTTGCGTGATTTGTAATTTAGATATACTGTTGAAGGTGGTCCATTTAGCTGGTTCATGATTTTCTTCTTGTTCTCTGGTCAGTGGGTATACTGAAAATTGATGTTTTACTCTAGTTATTTTTTCGGACAAATGATTGGCATAGTCGTTGCATGTATTCTTAGAAGCAGTTATTGCTTGAGATAGAGGACGAAGGGTCCTTGATTAGGAGTTTAATAACATCAAAGAGTAGTTTAGAGCTAAAAATCACTCCATGAACCTGTTTAGCATAGTATTCTTTCTTTGCTTTGATGATAGAAGCCTGGTATTGATAAAGTAGTATTCTGTATTTTCCAAATGATTCTGGAGACTGACTTTTCCGCCAGAGTTTCTCAGGTTTTCTCAGAAATTGCTTTGCGTGCCTTAGTTCTTCATTATACCAAGTTTTCTTTTGTTTATATTGATTTTGTTTGGATTGGGCTTAGGTTGTCCGCTATTTCATTAACCATGGTATCCCATATTACAAATGATGCAGAGGCTTTGGGAAAGTTGAGGTCAAGTAGTTTAGCTTTTATAGTGTCAGCGAGTGAGTAGCTCTGGCTCTATCTTTTTTTTCTGAAGGTGAATGTCTGGTTGATGTTTGGGTTTTGTATTGTGTTGAGGATGGTTATGTCAGCTTTTAGTAATTGGTGGTCAGAACAAGGTAGAATCGTGTGAGAGGAATTTATCCTGCAATTGTTGTGGTTGGCAAATACAAAATCTAGAGTATGTCCAGCTTTACGTGTAGGTTCAGTTACAAATTGTGACCAACCCATTGCTTCCATAGTTCCTAAGAAGGTTTCACATGCAGAGGATTTGGTTGTTCTATCAACATGTATATTAAAGTCACCTACTATGAGAGTAGATTTTGGTGAAGGGAATGCTTTGGTGAATGTTTCAATAAAAGGGGAACAGTCTTTTTGAAGTATTCCAGGAGGACAGTAGACTGTACCAATGTTTAATTGTGGCGATTTAAGTATTTCCGCATCTAATTTTTATGGAATAAGTTTGAGCTCTTTTTTACTGATAATTAGTAATCCCCTGCCTCTACGCATAGACCTATGGAATTGAAAGATATCATAATTGGAATGTTCAGTTTGATTTAAGAGTATGTTTCATTATTGTTCAGCCAGGTTCTGGTGATGCAGAAGATGGCTGGATTTAATTGTTCAAGTAAATCGTTTATCAGTGGAATTTTTTTTTTGCAATAGACTGCGCATTTAGAAGCAGCAGTGAGAACATTAGGTAGGAGTGAGCTGCTTAGGAGTTTCTCATGGGGTAGATTAGGTTAGTGTTTGTATGCTGTTTGATTTTAGGAGACCTCCCTAAGGGGCGGATTTTAAGAGCCCTGCTTGCCTAAATCTGCCCAAAACCGGGCGGATTTAGGCGAGCAGGGCCCTGCGCGCCGGTGAGCCTATTTTACATAGGCCTACCGGTGCACGCAGAGCCCCGGGACTCGCGTAAGTCCCGGGGTTTTCGGAGGGGGGCGTGTCAGGGGCGGGACCGAGCGCAGCGGCGTTTTCGGGGCGTGTCGGGAGTGTTCCGGGGGCGGGCCCTGGGGCGTGGCCGCGCCCTCTGGACCCGCCCCCAGGTCGCGTCCCGGCGCGCTAGCGGCCCGCTGGCGCGCAGGGATTTACTTCTCCCTCTGGGAGGCGTAAATCCCCCGACAAAGGTAAGTGAGGGGTTTAGACAGGGCCGGGCGGGTGGGTTAGGGAGGGGAAAGTGAGGGGAGGGCGTTGGAGGGAACGGGGGTAGGCTGCGCGGCTCGGCGCGCGCCGGCTATACGTAATCGATAGCCTTGCGCGCGCCGATCCAGGATTTTAGCGGATACGCGCGACTACGCGCGTATCTACTAAAATCCCGCGTACTTTTGCTTGCACCTGATGCGCCATCAAAAGTACACGAACGCGCCGTGTTTTAAAATCTACCCCAATGGTTTTTATGTGAACTTTGTTTTATCTTAGTTGTTGTGAGGTGTTCCTGTTCCATTTTCCTTGTGTTGTCAGGGTAGAAGAGAAGAGCATCTACAGGCCTCACTTCAGGCTCACAAAGGGGCATGCTCCTTTGTTGCACTCCTTCGTGTGCTCACCTCTTGGGGCAGGCACCTCCGGTGTTGTTGCCGCTGCAAAGTTGGTCTCCCTGGAGGTGGGTGGGTAGTGGGCTGGAGGATGGCGGGCGGATCGCCTATCTGGCGCCGGCTCCAGCAGCTTGCACTTCCTTTCCGGGAGGGAGCGCCCTCAGTCCAAGCCCCCGATGTTCCTGCTTGGCTGATATTGCTCCTGAACCTACCTTTTTGGATCCTCATACTGTAACCTCTTGCTCTTGAGTGGAGGAGGCACCCTAGTGGTTACAGCAGCAGGCTGAGAAGGGTTCAAATGCCACTGCTGCTCTTTGTGACCTTGGAAAAGTCACTTTACCCTCCATTGCCTCAGGTGTAAATTTAGGGCCCTGTTTTCTAAGCATTTTTCCCATAAGACACAAAATGAGAAAAAAAAATTAGTAAATAGACCCCTTAAGATTGTAAGCTCTCTTAGGGCAGGGAATTTCATACATACTTGAATGTAACTCACATTTTGGACTGTCAGCAATAAGGTGTAACCTAAATCCAAATAAATAAAATAAATACATTCATTCAGAACAAGATTTCCTTCTTGTGGCTGATATCCTTTGGTTTTCTTTTCAGGTGCAGATGCATTTTAGCCATTGTTCTTGTATACATGGTAATAATGAGCTCTATCAGTGTGTTTCCCAACCAATATACCTTCAGCCCTGAGCAGATGTGCCATAAAAGAGTCACCACTGCCTGTTACTCAGGTCCAGACCAGCACCTGGGCTGTGCTCCTAGCTCCTCACAGAAACAAGAGACACTAGTAGTGGCTCTTAAATTGTAGGAGTTCTTTTCTGATAAAATGTGTAATGGGTCATGCTTCTTCTGTCTAGATACACTATGAACTCTGGAGTATGCTAATTTAATGTGCGGCATATAGGGCATGGATAGATGGTTCCCACTTTGTATTGCACACAGCACCTCCTCCTCTTTCCACTGCTGATCTGCCTCCTTGTGAGTCCTGGCAGCCTGAATGAGATGGGAAAGGCGTGCACTGCACACTGGGTGTGACTTAGTTTGAGTGTTGGGAGCAGCAGCAGTGGAGGAGCTCTGTCAGCCAAATGCGGCAGCCAAGGTAACTAACCAAGCTGGCTGCCCACATCACACTGACTAGCCCATTGCGCTGAATTCATGTGTGTTTCAGCCCCTTCCTTCTCTTTGTTTTAAAATTTGGAAGAGATATTGGTGGGGCTTTCAGTGCTTCTGTATCTCTTCTTTTGGCCATCTGAGTCTTCAGTGCGTGCCTCGTGGAGGATGGTGTACAACACATGTTTGTTAATGTATGTGTGTGCCTTGTGCTTGAAAAGGTTGGGAAGCACTGCTCTATACAACACAGGATCTGAAGGTCAAAACATTAAAGCCTCAACTCTTCAGATTTCTTGAGTTGTGTATTAAGTCAAATTATGGCATTTTTTCCCCCTTATGCCTCAGAAAAGTATTTGGGCCTAGCCAGAGGGTATTCACGTTTCTGCTGTATTAGGGGTCGTTTCACCCATTTTGAAGGTCGAAAGGAACCTGAGGCAAATAGCTATTCAGACAAACCAGCAAATATAAATATTGCTATTCAAAGTGCAGCAGAGATTATAAGGGAGGTTGAATAGGGTCATAAATAGTCATGTAATGAACCATTTTAGGCCCACCCTGCTCTCATCCATAAAATACATTAACTGCCTCATGTCCCTACGCATGAGCTTTATTATCTCTTTATTTTTTTTGGAACAGGCAGTATTGTTCTGGTAACATCTGTCCACTAAAAAAAAAAAAAAAAAGCAGAAAGACCATGCCGAGTTTGCTTGGAATGTGGTGGCAGCACAATCTAAAGGCAAGAAGCCACAAACATCTGCCCACATTACTATCACCATGCCATCTCATTTACATTCTCTCTGAAACTTTAATTCACCACAGCTTCATAGGAATCAATGGGGAAAAAATCAGCACTAATCTACACAGAAAAAAAGTAGGGATGTTCAGTTGTCTCATCAACAGTTGTATGATTGGCTGGCCAAAATACATTTTTTTTAGATCCACGCCGATCTCATTTCAGTACCAGAACTGCTCGGTGGCTCTTGTGAATGACCTTTTAGATGAGATTTAGATAAGGGAAAGGTATCATTATTGATTTTATTAGTTCTTTCATCAGCCTTTGATACTGATATTTACAAAATTTTAATGTGAAGGTTAGCTTATATGGGACTGGAAGAATGAGTTTACCTAATAGTCTCTCTTAGAGAATCGTAATCGATCACAACATGTAGTATGGAAACAATACTCCTCGGCTTCTAAAATATTGGGGTGTGGCATCCTGCAAGGCTCCATTTTATCTCCTGCTTTGTTCAATATTTATTTGTGCCCTCTGATATTATAACTGCTTTTGGAATTTTCAGTTATATGCTGAAGTCATCCAGTTCTATTATCTGTTGAGCTCTGACCCAATAAAGACGAGCAATTTTTAGCTGTGGACATCCCCTTTCATTAAGTTAAAATTAAACCCTAGTAAAGCTAAGGTTTTATGGATTAGTAGACTTGAAATGTAGAAAGCTAATTTTCAATTAAGTCTGGATGAGGTTGTTCTCCCCTTAAAGTCACAAGTGAGGAGCCTAAGAGAGGGTCCTGGATTCAACTATAAATATGGATGAGAATATCGCTTTAGTTGTGCAAAAAAAAAAAAAAGTGCTTTCATTTGTTTCATAATGTGCATCAACTTTGCATACTCTGGTATTTAACATGCTTGGACTATTCTTTGTATGTTGGCTTTCCTGCAAGGACTATGCATAGGTTGCAGATTGTGCAGAATGCAGCCTCGCAGTTCTCTGGCTGCAGTTTTTGAGTCCATATAAGTCCAATTCTTAAAGAATTGCACTGGCTGCCTGTGCCCTTTTGTGCACAGTTTTGATATTTTCACAGCGACCAATATCAGCTATGGATAAGTATTTTTTCTGGAGACGTAGTAAATAAACTTACTTTCCAAATGCATTTTCAACATGGTGTCGTGGGTTCCCCCGTTTGGACTGTTAGCATCAACCAGAGGTGCTTCGGGTTTAGTTCAAGTCCGGATGAGGGAGAAGCTTTCTGGGCCCGTGTCATGGTCAGTCACTATTGAAGACAAAGGCTCACTCACATTCCAGCTGGAAAATCCCCACTGCATGCAAGCTTGTCTGATATAAGAGCAAGAAATGCAGAAGTAGCAAAATGGGTAGAAAGGAAAAATCAAGCCAGTGTCCGTCCATTCAGGTAGTGCACTGGGCAAAGGAGTACCCCCCCCCCCCCCCAAAAAAAAAAAAAGCCAGAATGGTGTTCATTCAAGTTTATTGTAACTTAAACGGGATAATCTATGCCAAAATCACAAAAGATCCAAAGTAACACAAAAAATATAGTAAAATGAAAACAATGTTTCCTTGTCCATTGCAGATGTTCTCACCACTCTCCTTTCTCTTGCACCTTCATCCATAGCAAAACTATCTTCCCCTTGTAAGGTAGGATAGCTAGAGTGCAGCTTCAGCATAGCTGGTCAAGATAAAAGATATCCCCCAAGCCCAAAAAAAGTATCTTAAACAAGTGACAAGAAGTCAAAAACTCCAGATGTAATCCAAATTCTCTAGCCTCTAGAGCAGAGCTTTCCAAACTTTTCATGTTGGTGACACACTTTTTAGACAAACATAATTTCGGGACACAGTAATTCAGTCTACTAGTAAACCAGAGGTTAAAGGTTAAACGAACGAAACATATTTCGACAATTTATGTATGTTTCCTTAAATATATACATAAATAAAATGTTTCACGACACAACCTATCTCATGAAAACCTTAAATTTATATTAAAAATATATATTCCAAGATTCATGTTATTGTTATAATTTATGAGAAACAATAATAAAACAAATTGTCTGTCCCCCACACACTCATCTCTCTCCTCCTCCCAGCACATGTCTGGCCCCCACACACTCATATCTCTCCCCCTCAAGCACATGTCTGACCCCCACACACTCATTTCTCTCCCCCCAGCACATGTCTGTACCCCACACACTCATATCTCTCCCCCTCAAGCACATGTCTGTCACCCCAGCACGTTTGCCCCCCACTCACTCATCTCTCTCCCCCCAGCACATGTCTGGCCCCCACAATCATGTACCTCGTCTTTTTGATTGTTGCCAGTTAAGTGCTTCACTCCCTTCCATGATCACCAGACACTGCTGCTTGCAGTCAGTACTCCTCATGGCCAGGCCTCATCGGCAGCAGCAGCCAATGCAAGGATGGCTGGGCTCGTTCCACCCACCAAGCCCCCCAAAAAAACGCGATTGACAGCAAAAATCACCCAATAATAGGCAACCCATAAACTGAAAAAAAAAAAAAAAAGTGAATCTCTAGAAAAAAAAAAGCCCAAACTCGCGTCAGAGTTGACCGGGCTTGCGCGACACACCTGCACACTGCAGGCGACACACTAACGTGTCCCGACACACAGTTTGGAAAGCTCTGCTCTAGAGTCTCTCTTCTTAAGCCACAATTTTCTTATCACCTCAGCTGTTAATAAGATCCTTTGATGCAGCCTTTTGGGATACCTGGGGGATGCCCTTCCCTCTTGACTGATCAGTCTTTCTCCAAAAATCTTCTCAAAATGCAATAGCACTCCTTCAAGTCAGTGAACCCCCAGGGCTGAGGCCAAGACCCTCCAGAGCTCCTCGTCTTCCTCCTCTCTTCTTCCAATCTCCTTCCACCCACTGAAGGGTGAGCATGCTCAAGGGGATTTTTATATCCCACACAAACCTTCCCCAAAAAGATGGGGTTATGGCAAGGGGAGGAGTCTTAGATATAAAAAAACAAAAAAACCCTTTCTCCTACTGCCCATTGCTGGAAGATATAGATGGGAGCGAATATTAGCGACTGGCATACACTGCAATTTAATAAAAGCTGGCTATCTCTGTAGGAAAAAGTGAAGGAGTGGGAAGGATTTCAGTTTTTATGCTGCTATAATTTCAGATTTAATATAATATCTGAATCTGGGTTATTGCTGTCCTGTAGAAGATTCCCTATTATCATCTTGCTCATCTGATAACGAAGCCAGGCAAGGAAAGCTGTATTCTAACATCTTGCCTGCTCACTGGGAGGCACCCAGTTGCCTTTGCACTATAGGGCCGATGCAATACAGTGCGCTGTGCTACAATAACTCCCCATGCAATAAGGGAGTAGTGCGTCCAAAATGCATATCCAAACCGGTGCGTAGCTAATAGCGCTCATCAAATGTAAATGCCATGTAGATGAGGCTATTAGCTTTTATCCCCGATGCAAAAAAAAAATCACTGTGCGCCCAATGCACGCGTTTTAACATGTAAAACTTAACCCCGGCCCAGAGCTGGTGTTAAGTCTTCATGCACTCCAAGCCGCCACAAAAAAGCCCAAAATGCTGCTTTTCTGTGGTTCCTCCTATTTAGTATCGTCCACTTTACCTCAGCATCAGGTGCCCAGATAAGGGGGATGTGCACACTTTGAAAAAAATGTGCACCCAGTTTGGATGCGCTTGGTATTGCATCGACCTGTATGACTTCACATCACATGCAGACTTGGCAGCTTCTCTGATTTGCACTGCAGTGCTACTTTTATTTTTGTGGCGTTTTACTTTGTTTTTAATGCATTATTTATTGTAAACTATTGAGGATAATTTGTGTTAGGTCCAGTGGGATATAAACGTTTTAAAATAAAATAAGTAGTCAATGTAATATAATGAATTAAAAATAAATGTTACAGTGAATGTAATTTAACACATTTGATAGACTGCATGAGGCAGAAGCATCTAAGCAGTGTGCAGTTAAAATTTACATCTATAAATTGAAAACATAAAAAACACTTAATATCAATATAAAGATAAAATGCAATAAACAATAAAGGTACCATAATGAAAACAAACTATTAATCAATATTCTATTTCACCTGCCATTAAAAGTGACTAAAAACGAAACAGACTGTAGCAAAATAAAATCATACTATAAAGCATATACTAACATGACTGATCACACACTTAAAAACACAGCCTAGTATAAATATTCTATTACTGAACTAAAAACACAAAAGTAAACACACCACAAAATATGCAACATAAAGTATCTCTCAGCGTGCTCTAACAATTAAAAGAACGGTTGAACAGCCAGGACTTGACCAGTTTTCTGAATTTCAAACAGTCTAGTTCAGCACGCAAATCTAGGAAGTCAGCAGACCTCTTTAGCTGTGGCACAGTTTAATTATACTGGAGCTGGAACCATCCCTGGCCTCCAGTTGTATGCAGCTTTAACTGTGCAAATGTTCAGTTTGCATAAAAACAGCAGGAAGATGAGTGAAGGAGTTTGTAACAATTTAAAAGGGCCATTAAAAAAGAAAGCCCTATAAAACGTGTCTGGTAGAATGAAGATCCTCCTGTTTGTTGATACTGAAGCGTGATTAGGCTCTGCAGTAAGGTGTGCACGTCCCTGTGCATGTGCTGACACGCTGCCTCTTTTCTTAGGACTCCATCAGGGCGGTAGGCACACGCAGTGATCTAGAATGGATGTAAAGGAGCATGACAGTCCACTGGGCTCAGTCTACAATTCCTCAATCACATTTGGCCTAATTCACTCAGTTGTTTTTTTTTCTACCCATGAACACAGAAAAATGGGAGAAATGACTTAGTGGATCTGGTCCCTAGAATGCTAGAAGACAGTGTTATAATACGTTTTAAATAAGAAAAATATTGTTTTAAAACCTTAATTGTGGACTTGTTGCAATTCAGAAACTTAGTTCCCTGCCAAGGAATGTTTTAACCTACAGGTAAGCTTCTGTGGAAACACCCCTTCCTCTCATTAGTGAGTTGATGGGCGCAGCAGGAATTTCATTTTGGAATGGGGGCAGGATCAAGTACGGTGTCTGAAAGAAAGCTCCTATATTTGTATTTAGTGTGTTCTCTTTCACTTTTCAGAGGAGTATAGCATTATACTCCTGTGGAAAGCATTTCAGCCTGCTGAGTTGACTTAAGTGGATTTGTAAGGGAGAACTCAGAAAAGTGATGGGGAACTCATCAACCTCTTGTAGGAATAGAGTGGGGGCAGGATTGGAGAGAGACAAGATGGTGTATTATCTAGCACAGTTTTTTTCCTAACCATTGTGCCTTCTGATGTGATCCGTTGTGCCGTGGAAGTCACCACTCCTTGATGCTCAAATCCAAACCATCAGTTGGGTACTGCTCTCAGCACCTTGCAGTAACTAGAGACACTAGTAGTGACTCTTAAATGTGTGGGAGCTCCTTTCTGAGAGCCTGTGAAATCGTGCATGCCTCTTCCTAACTACAGCATGAGCCCTGGAGTGTGGTAATTAATGGGCTGCATGCAGAGCATGGATAACTTGGCCCCGCTTTGTGCAGTGCACATACTGAACACTGTACTTTTTCTTCCCCATCTTGAACTTCCTCCTTTGAGTCCTTCTGGCCTCTGTCTTATCGCTAGGCCGAGTGAGATGGGGAGAGCGTGCACTGAGCGCTGAATGTGACTCACTGTTGAGTGTTGGAAGCAGCACAGTGGAGAAGATCTGGCAATCAAATATAGCTATCAAGATAACTGAGTCAGATGCCCACACCACACTATTTCCTCTTGTCTTGTGCACTTGTATAGAGAGGGAGATAGCCCAATGAGATGGGTTCATGTGCATATCTACCTCCCTCCCTCCCTCCCTCCCTCCCTTTGTTTTACAATTTAGAAGAGAGACATGTGGGACTTTCAGTGCTTTCCGAACTCTCTATTTGGCCATATGAGTTCTCTCCATGTCCTCAATGCCTGCCCCATCGAGATTGGTGTGTCACACTTTTTTTTTTTACCGTAGATACGCCTTGGGCTTGAAAAGGTTGGGAAACCCTGTTCTAACAGATACACAAAACACATTCATAGGCCTCCTGGAACTGAAAGAAGGAAAGGAAAGGAGAGAGAGAGATGTCATAGTTCACTTGGGGAGAAATGATCTGGCTAGAAACCAAATTAGTGCAATACAAGAGGATTTCAGGAAGTCAGGGCTTGGCCTTTGGCAATTGTCAAAAACAGTGATCTTTTCTGAGGTGTTCTTGTGTAGAGCAAAAGAGAGGATAGATTATGCCATACAAGGAACCTTAGGGCATGGCAGGGCTGGAAGAATCCAGGCTCCCAGGTACCTAAAATTCGGCGCCTGCCACCAGGGCCAGGCCTGGGCAGAAGAGACATCGCCATTGTTGAGGGCCAAGTTCAGCCCACTGAAAAGCTGCTGCTAGTGCCAGGGGCAAGACCCAGGCCAAGAACTGCTGCCAGCATTGTGGGGCAGTGGCCAAGACGCTGCAGCTTGGAATTGTCCCCTATTGCCAGGCTCTGTACTAATGCCGTCGGGAAGGGGAGGGAAAGGGATTGCTGGGAAATGGAAGCGTGTGCCTAGGGTGGTGGGGTAGGACAAAGAATGCCTAGAGGGAGAGGAAGATACACACAGGGGTGGGGATAGTTCCTGGAAGAAAGGGACAAGCAAAGAAAAAAAGACAATCTAAAAATGGACACAAAATAAAAAGCAAAGTAAGAAATAAAAAACACAATTACAAAAAGGCAGAAAAATAATAAGGAAAAAAAATATGCCTGGAGCCTAAAAGTTTTTTGCTGGTGATTCAGTTTTAAAAATAATTTTCCACTCCTGGTGTGCAGCTCACTGTGTGGTGGCAGTCAAAAAAAAAAACAAAACACAAAGTTAAGAATAATATGGAGATCATAATATGTCTATATTTTGCCTTGGTGCAACCACACCTAGAGTACTATATGCAGTTCTGGTCACTGCATCTTAAAAAAGATATACTGAACTGGAAAAGGTACAGAGAAGGGTGACGAAAATGACAAAAGGGATGAATGGCTCCCCTATGAAGAAAGGTTGGGGAGATTGAGTCTCTTTATTTGGAGAGGAGATGGCTGAGAGAAGATAATGATAGAGCAAGGGTTCTCAACCCAGTCCTCGGGAAACACCTAGCCAGTCAGGTTTTCAGAATATTCATGATGAATATGCATGAGATAATTTGCTTGTAGTACCTCTACTGTATTCAAATTTCTCATGCATATTTATCATGGAAATCCCGAAAACCTGACTGGCTAGGTGAATCCTGAGGACTGGGTTGAGAACCCCAGTAACATAAGTCTACAAAATAATGAATGGAGTAGAACGGGTAAATGCGAATCAGACTAGAGGACACTCCATGAAGTTAAGGAGTACATTTAAAAAAATCAGAGACTATTTTTTCAGCCAACATACAATTAAATTCTGGAATTCATTACCAGAGGATGTGGTAAAGGCAGTTAACATAGCTGGGTTTAAAAAAGGTTTGGACAAGTTCCTGGAAAAGAAGTTCATGGTTGTTATTAACCAGGCAGACTTGGGGAAAGCCACTGCTTATCTCTGGGCATTAGTGTTATGGGATCTACTGTATTTACTATTTGGGATCCTGCCAGTTCTGGAGACCTCATCTCAAAAAGGATAAGGACAAGAATGGAAGTGGTCCAGAGAAAGGCAACCAAAATAATGTGGGGTCTGCATGAAAAGCCTTATGAGATGAGACTGAAGGACCTTAATAAGCATACCCTGGAAGAGAGAAGAACATAAGATAACATAAGAACATAAGATAACAGATAACATATCTGTCTAAATAGCTTTTGAATATTGACTTCAAGGTTTACATATAGGCTTGGGTGGCCTGCATGGAGCATCAGTTACTACTACTGTTAATGGAAGGCAACATCGCTCTCCATTTTTATGGCAATGGGATAAAGGGGAATTGGATTCAGAGACAGCTAACGCTGGGCCCCGACTTTTACATCCAGGGTACTGATACGCAGATATTTGGGGGAAAAAGCACAGGAGTGCTATGGCCAAGTTCAAAAGCAAAGCAAGTCAAGAAGCATTGCCTGAATTATCAAGAAGGCTCCTCACCCAGAGAAAATGTTGCAAGCCGTGATTTTGTTATGGGTTTAACCATTACTCGGTTTTGATTGTAAATATTACTACCTTTAACATAAGACTCTGGACTAACCTGCACGGAGTGACAGTTACTACCATGAGATGCTTGCTGGGCAGGCTGGATGGTTTTTCTGCCATCATTACTATGTTACTATACATGTTACTTGTGACCTGGATTGGCCACTGTTGGAAACAGGATAAGTGGGTTTGATACACCTTGGTCTAACCCAGTGTGGCAATTCTTCTGTTCTTATGGCTAAAGAGATTGTGTAAGGAGGAGGTTTTTGGATTCCTTGAGGATTGTGGATCACTTGGGGGAAAAAAAAAAAAATTTTAACTTGGTGACTCAAGCGGATCCACCACTCGTCATTGGGAGGGAGCAACAAGAAAGTGGATCTACTTTTTGGGATTGGCCAATGTCAGCTGGGTTTGATGGGCCTTTGATCTGACCCAGCATGGCACTTCTTAATGCTCCATAAATAAATAAATAAAGCTGGATATCCTATGTTCTTATTGAAAGTGACATCCACAATGCATAACAAGTGTTGCAGACTGCTTAGAAATCCCTTGTCAGGTTCACTCTAAAGCATCAGTAAGACTATAACTAGCATGGCTCAGACCTATATGCCTAGTACCTACCCATGTTAACCTTAGGATCCCCCATAAAAATCAGTTCTGGCTATACCTCTGCACGGTTTCCTCTCAAACAAATGCAGGCCATCACTACTGTAAAATCTTTTTTTTTTTTTTTTCCCCCAGGTGAACCATAACCCTGACATCAACTGCTTTAAGATTTTGAAATCAAACTGCTTAAGAGTGGGAAGGCACACTGCTTGCTTGGCCTTAGACTTCTGCGAAAGCATTGAAGCAGCTGATCACTGCTTTGAAAGCCTCACCAGTAGCAGACGTTTACTGGGATCCTTGGGTCTTTTCAATCAGACAGCTTGGAGCTCGCCTTGGATTGTTCGCAATGCAAAGAAAAGCTCGTCCTGCTGAGACCTATTGAGTGGAGGAGTAGCCTAGTGGTGGGCCGAGAACCAGAGAAGCTGAGGTTCAAATCCTGCTTCTCCCACTGATGCTCTTTGTGTCCCGCAGGTACGATCTTAGGGGCCTGATTTATTATGGTTGGGCATGTGTTATGGATGTGCTAGACTAGTATCTGATGCAGTAAGGAGATTAGCGCACCCTAACAAGTGCATAACTGATAGCGCCCTTCACATGTAAATGAGGCTATTAGCTATTATTACCCCCCCCCCCCCCCCCTCCTGCCGATGCAGGAAAGCACTGGACAACCAACGCACACTTTTTAATGCAGGGAATTTAACTCCAGCCCCAGTTAAGGGCTCATGAGAAATTTAAAAAAATAAATAAAAAAATGTTGTCTTCTATGTTACGATGTGTCCCCTCCTCCTTACTATCATTGTGACTCTTTACAGCTTGCGGTGGAGGAAAAAAAATGTGTATTTTCACTTGATCAGAAGAAACCCACTTTTCTGTATGGCCATATAATTTAGACATCTGTAGCAAGGGGTCACCTAATATAATACACTTCGGCAACCTTAGCTAAATAACACAAGATGAAGTGGGATCAAAACGGACACTCATATTGAGCGCTCGTTGCAATTGGGTACCCTATGCAATAAACTAATGAGCGGTATCGATGCACTATTCTCCCTTAGCATGCCCTTTTTAACGCTGCCTCTTATTTAAATACTACATCAGGCGCGCATTTGACTGCATCGGTCCCTCCGTGTCTATGGGTGAAGAATGCTTAGTAAATGAGGCCCTTAGATTGTAATACCAATTGTACCTGAATAGACATGAATTCGGGTTTAGAAAGCTGAGGAATTAAATCTAAAATCCAAACAGTACATCTAAGCTAATCATATAGCTATGTGTCAGAAGGGGCAGACTTATCCACACCTGCTTCTACCCCACTGTATGCCTAGTGAAAATCCAAACTACACTTCCATGCGAGCAGCAGGGTAACACCCAAATATCTATCACTCAAATGGAATCTTGTCTGACTCCTGTTCATTTATTTATTTACAGTAGTTTGTAGTCTGCCTATTACCAGGTCCTGTTCTAGGCAGATTCCAAGCATTTAAACATAAAACAAAATTTCTACAGCCCATAACATAAAATGTTACAAATGTACAAAGCATACATAAAACAATATTATCGTAAACTCATAAAATAAAAACAAAAGTCCTTGAAGCCACAGGCCAATTTTGAAAACTGCTAGCTGAAAAAGCAGTTGATAGTCATCTTGAAGGAAAACACAGTTTTGATAAAAGTAAAGTTTAAAATCTCCAAAGGAAACAAGACAAATAGGCATACTAATAGACTTCAGTGTTCAAAGTGTAAAAGAAACAAGTCCAAATGCCAAGAAAGAAGAGATACAGAAATTTAGTCTGGAAACAAACTGCTTTCTAGTGCACAGACAAGGACTTGAGGCACTTCAGTCATTTGCACCGTTAACTGGCGTACATGCATGCTGAGCACATTTTGTGTTTCATCAGAGCAGCATGCAATGCCACTCAACATAAATTAATGTAACAAAAACTCTAACCAAAATAGTCAAATGCACTTACATTATACTCTCCCTCGTTGCAGCCCCCCCCCCCCCCATCCCCTAAACCTATGAATCTAGCTGTAATCCCCAGCGAACAATTTAGGTAGGGGCTAAAATATACAAAGGTGGAAATCTCTCTGAGCCATTGCTAAAGAAAAGGCAGGACAAGGTGAGTAAGACTCAGGATATAAAGAAGGAAGGCTCATACCGGTAGTATCCGTAATAAAATCCAAGACTTGCAAGCCCTAATGGCACATTCAGATAATGTTTGCTATCATAAAGAGGTGGTGTCGCCGTAAGGAGACACAGCTATATCAGGGTATAATGTGTTTAGGAAGGACAGGTTAGGCAACAAGGGAAAGAGAGAGAGAGTAGTATTTCATGTATAAAATAGCATTAAAGCAAATTAAAAGCAAGTCTATGGGGAAGGGAAGAGGCACCAGGCCCAGTGCGACCTGGGTGTGCATATACCATGCAGTTGCACGGGGCGGCAGCAAGAGAGGCCACAACCTGCTGGTGGAGCCTACCCGACCGGCAGCCGAAGCAGGAGAGACACGCTGTAGGCTGCTGGTGCTCAACCCGCCGACGGCTGAAAAATGAGAGGCCTGGTTCTTCTGTTGTGTGCATGCACGCGACCCCACACAGCTTCCGCCTACCCCCGTGAAGCAGAAAGGTCAGTAGGCTGTGGTGGAGCTCATCCCACCACGGCTCAATGACAGCAGGAGGCAATGTGTTTATATGTATGAGCTTGCATGTGTGTGTCTGGGTGAGAGCCATTCTGGTTGATTTTTAAAAGTCCTACATGCACTAAAGATGGGAGATACGCGCGTGACTCAGCCCAGCACGCGCCTTGCGGATTTTAAAAACCACGCAAGGACGCATGTATCTCCCAGTTTGCGCATAAAAAAAAATTCTGAAAAAAGGGATGGGGTGTGGCCAGGCCAGGACTGCACCATGAAGCCAGCATATAAGTACATGCACAAGTGTGCACCAGGGTCCCCTATCGTGTAAATTTACTTCTGTAAACAAAATAAATGAGGCTAGTCAGCTGGGTTTTAAGGCTTGGGGCTAATAGAGTAAAAAGGAGGCAAGTTAGCTAGGGGGTATAAGAAGTCCTCTCCTTTACTGGGGTGAACTCGGAAAAAGGACTTGCATTGCCGTGCGTACCTACTAAAATTCCCCCCCCCCCCCTCCCCACTTACGCGCTAGAGATGACATTCGCACGCATATGCGCGTGTCAATATAAAATTGTGCACCTATGTATGCATGGATAGCTGATTTTATCAGATGCGTGCATATGTTATAAAATCAGCTTGTACATGTGCACACGTGCGCTGGTCTTAAATGTTACTTCTGTATGAGAGTGTGTGTGTGTGTGTGTGAATGTGTCTGTTTGAGAGCCTGGGTGCTTGTGTATGTTTGTGTGCTGCGAGATCCCATGGTGTAACACACAGGCTCTAACAGGCACATACTCACAATATATATCTGTGAGGGAGAGGGAGCCTGTGTATTTTAGAGAGAGGGAGTGTGTAAGAGAATGAATGTGTTATTGTGCCTGTGTGAGATGGAAGATAACATTTGTGCGGTCCCTCCTCCCTCCTCCCTCAATCTTCAATCCATTTCCAGGGTGACTGGAAATCAGAAGATCACAGGTATGGAGAGCAGGAGATTTTTTTAGTCCTTAAGGGTGTAATTTGATGATTCTGCTCTTTTAAAATATTTACTTTCTTTTTTTTTTTTTTTGTGGGGGGGAGGGAATAGAACACTTTTTAATTATTAGATTTTTTATTCATCAGATGTATTATTTAATGTTTTTATGAAGAATGGTAATGTTTCTGTTTTTCCATTTTTGCTCTGCATAAAGAGGCTGACTTATGGGTTCCAGTCAGCACGTTTCAGTTTATACTTTCTAATCTATTTATTCTCTTTTGGTGAGGGTTTTCTTATGTGACTGAAATGAGGTATTTTGCAGGCATGTTATTTCTGTAGAAGGATCTATAGAAGGCTGGTTTCCTAATAAGAGTATGATTGGTGTTCTAGGGCCTGGTGTAATGTGTACAGTGTTGCCTTTTCATAGATAAAGTTGTTAAGGTTATTTTTGTATGGAAGGTTTACTATATTGTAATGGTAATTCTGTTTATTTATGACTTTCTTAGGGCCAATATGCGTTACAAAAATTCTAATTCCATAAGAGTTCTAGAGTTTTGCAGAGATTTCTGGTTTGCACCACAGGAGTGCATGTAAATATAATATGCTTGTTGTAAGTGTTGTTGTTGTCTCAGAATTACTTTTGAATGATCTTTTTCATGTAAAATTAGTTATAAATGCATAATTTGATTGTGTGTGTCTGTAAACGGTGTGTGGGTGTGCAAGGCTGTATGGTTTGACTAGGGTACCTCATAGTCTTCCCTATCCATGGGTTCCGGGGGAGGAGGGTGTGTCAGTTTTTAAAAATATAGATTGCAGGAGCTGGGCTTTTTTTTGATAGGCTCGGGACAGACAATGTATCGGGGCAGGGGGTGGAGCAGCACACTAATTTTTCGCACAGGGCAGCAAAAAACCTAGCACCAGCCCAGGGAGGCACGTCCAGTTTCTCAGTGTGATCACAGGGCTTAAATTCAATCAAAATTGTCAGAAGCAGAGATTTTCAAATAGTGATGATACTTTGAGTGAGCATTTTCAAATTTTGCAGGCCAGCTGTGCTGATCTTGTAATGCATGGTATGATTTCCATAGCGGACTGCGGGGGGGGGGGGCGGGGCCAGAGACAGGGGTCTGAGAAATACTTAAGAATTTATGTCCTGGATACGATGTACGGACTTCCAGCACATGCAGAAGAGTTGGACAGTCAAAGGCACAGATTGCTGTGAAAAGGAATGCATTGCTTGCTTATGGGAGATTTTAATCTGCCAGATGTTGACTGAAGCATCTCTTCCACAGAGAGGGAGATCCTGGGATCCCTTTCAAGGGGCTCTCCAGGGGCAATGGAATCCATAAGGGAGGGGACAATATTTGTTACTTATCTGAGACCACCTATTGTTAATGACAAGATCGTCAATTGTTCTGAGGTTACTGCACGGGAAGTTGCTTTATATATCCTCGATAATGATAGACAAACAACTTGTGAATTGGATCTTTCCCCCTGCCCATGGTTGGTGAGGGGTGCAGAAACTGATCTGATTTGGATGGCTGACTCTCTAGCTGGGGCGTATTTTCATGAGGGACTAAAAGCAGTGGTTTTCCTGCTTTTAGAATAGGAAAATCTAGACCCCAACAATATAGTCCATTGCCATTTTGTATTCAATATCCTGTTTTTGGGAAAGATCCTGCTTTGAAATGGAAAGGGATAATATGATCTTATTGGACTTAGCTTAACTCGGTTGCCTTCGGCACCTGTGATCCCAGTATTTTAATCACTCGTTTGATTGAGATGAATATTGGGGGGATCGGCCTTAAACTAGTTTAGATTATTTTTAGCAGATAGAAGACATATGGGAGTTGTTAAAGAGGCTGTTTCACCGGTGCAGCGTCTGGCCTGCTGGTGCCATGGAGGTCCATTTTATCACAGTGTGGGTCGGATTTTCAAAGGTTACGCGTGCCGGGCCAATTTTTAAAGGGCCCGGCCACGCGCGGAAACCCCCGGGCCGTGTGTCAGTCCTGGGGTTAGCGAAAGGGACGGGGTGGTCCGGGGTCAGGGCTAGAGGCGCCCGGCACAGTGGCCATTTGCAGGGTGCCGGTGTACACAACTTGCTCCTGCTCAGAAGCAGGAGCAAAAGGTAGGACAAGGAATTTGGGGGGATTTAGGATAGGGATAGGGGGAGGGCAGGCTAGGGGAAGGGAGGTCAGGCTAGGGGGTTGGGAAGTTCCCTCCCAGTCCGCTCCTTAATTGGAGCGGACTGGGAGGGAACTGGGAAGGCCCCGATGTGTCACCACACATAATTGCATATGTGTTTCCCCCCCCCCCCTTGCGCCCGTGCCGACCCTGCATTTTATAACATGTGCACGTAACGTTTTAAAATCTACCGCTATGTATATAGTCATTGGGAGAGCTTTTAAAGGCTTTTGGAGTAGCTTTTCATTTATGCAGAGGATGTAGGACTCTGTTTGCTGATTGAGAAAGGACCATTAGAAGTGGTGTCGAAACTGAAAGATTATCTGGCAGTAGTAATGAATCAGGCCACAAATTTATTTTTAACACTGATAAAACCCAGTGTTGTAAAGGATACAACTGTCTTGCATGGACTTGAATATGCAACTAAAATTCAAGCAGACAGTTCTCCTCTTAAATCTAAAGTGAGGAGCTTAGGGGTAATCATAGATTCGGCTTTAATTCTGGAAACAAATATTAGTGGCTATCAAGAGTTCATTCTAGCAACTGAGAAGAATATGCAGTCTGTCAGGATCTATTTCGGCAGCTCACTTTGTAATGAGAAGTCTTTAAAAAAAACCCCACACTTGATGCAAAATGTTGCTGCTAGGGTTCTAACCAGAAGCCACTCCCAACATATGTATCTGGTTTTAAAACAGTTGCATTGGCTGCCTGTACAGTTGTGTGCAGGGTTTAATGCTCTGGTGCTGGCCTTCAAGGCCGTGAATGGCCTCAGGCTAGAATACCTGAAAGATCGATTGATCAGTGTAATTCCCTTTGGGGTCTTGAGACCTGCGGGTTCCGTCCCTTTGGATAATGAGATTATCAGGGACCCATACTAAGGCTTTCTCAGGGTTTGTGCCACTGGGGACAGGGAAATACCTAAAGGACCTTAATGTAGTGCCTGACAAGCAGATTTTCAAAATGGACTTATGCACGTAAGTCCACTTTGAAAATTTGGGCCATTATAAAGTTACCCTCCCTGTGGTTTGATTGCGAGGTGCTACATTATTTATTATAGGTTTTCACAGCTTAAGGATGGAATCTTTTTTTTTTAATTGAAAAATATATATATTTTCCACACAAACCTAAATTCTTGGCAGAATACAATTGAAAACATACATAATCTTATAGATATGGACAAATCATAGCTAAACACTTATACATCCATTCTATCTCCCTCATTGAAAATCATTTACAACCAACCTCTGCAAATGATGACTTGTTATTTAGTAGCTTCTCTTGAATGGCTAACTGTATTCCTCAAATACTTCTTTAAAGAAAAGTGTTTTTCAATTTCCTTCCAAACGTTTGCAAACATACAGTACCAGTAGTGGTAAAGCGGTCAATACCACTATTTTCAGAAGAGACAATTTGTATAGAGCTAGCAAAACTGAACATGGACTGGGCAATATTCTTAGTTAGATACATCCTAGGATAGTTAGAGCGCTTAGAGGGGTTCTGGCATTTTCATCTACAGTCTTTGTTCATTGAAAAATACAGTACATGGCCAGTGTAGCTCATATCTTAACATGGTATAGATGACTTAGATCAATATGGCACTTATACTCTGAGATGTCTGTAATACAGTCCAAATAAATATTCATTTTTGATGTTTGAAAGGGACCATATAATTTCAGTATACTGCATCAACTTTGAAGACCTGATGTTTTTCATCATTAGATTTTTGCCACAAAAGAAAATATTTAAAAAGAGATTTCTTCAAAGAGATAGCAATGACTGCACATAATTCATTTGATTAATTGGTTTCTATAATTGTAGTAGGCTAGATTGATAAACTGAAGAACAGTAAATCACCTGGACTGGATGGTGTACCTCCCAGGGTTCTGAAAGAACTAAAAAATGAAATTTCAGACCTATTACAATTAATTTTTAACCTATCAATAAAATCATCCGTTATACCTGAAGACTGGAAGGTGGCCAATGTAACCCCAATATTTAAAAAGGGCTCCAGGGGTGATCCAGGAAACTAAAGACCAGTGACCCTGACTTCAGTGCTGGGAAAAATCATGGAAACTGTAATAAAGAATAAAATCACAGAACATTTAGATAGACATGATGTATTGAAACACAGCGATTATGGATTTACCCAAGGGAAGTCTTGCCTCAGAAATAAACATTTTTTTGAAGAGGTGAATAAACACATGGACAAAGGTGAACTGGTAGATGTGCTATATTTTGATTTTTAGAAGGCGTTCAACAAAGTCCCTTATGAGAGGCTTCTAAGAAAACTAAAAAGTCATGGGATAGGAGGCGATGTCCTTTTGTGGATTGAAAACTGGTTAAAGACAGGAAACAGAGAGTAGGATTAAATGGTCTGTTTTCAGAGTGGAAAAAGGTAAACAGAAGAATGCCTCAGGGATCTGTACTTGGACCAATGCTAAATATATTTCTAAATGATTTGGATAGGGGTACGAGTCAGGTGATCAGATTTGTGGATGACACATTTATGCAGAGTAGTTAAATCTCAAGCGGATTGTGATAAATTGCAGGAGGACCTTGTAAAACTGGAAGATTGGGCTTCCAAATGGCAGATGAAATTTAATGTGGACAAGTGCAAGGGAAAAATAACCCTTGCTTTAGTTACACGATGTTAGGTTTCATCTTAGGAAAGATATTTAGGCATCATAGTGGATAATACATTGAAATCATCAGCTCAGTGTGCTGTGGCAGTCAAAAAAACAAACAGAATGTTAGGAATATGGGGAAGGGAATGGAAAATAGAACAGTGAATGCTTCTGTATCGCTCCATGGTGACCGCATCTTGAATACTGTGTTCAATTCTGGTCGCCACATCTCAAAAAAGATATAATTGAACTAGAGAAAGTACAGAGAAGGCTGACCAAAATGATAAGCACCATGGAACTGTTCCCCTATGAGGAAAGGCTATGGAGGTTAGGGCTGTTCAGTTTGGAGAAGAGACGGCTGAGGGGGGATATGATAGAGGTCTACAAAATCATGAAAGGACTTGAATAAGTTAATGTAAATTGGTTATTTACTGTCTCAGAGCACTTCATGAAGTTAGCAAGTAGCTCATTTAAAACAAATTGAAGAAATTTCTTTTTCACTCAACACATTATTAAGCTCTGGAATTCATTGCCAGAGGATGTGGTTACGGCAGTTAGTGTAACTGGGTTTAAAAAAGGTTTGGTAAGTTCCTAGAGGAGAAGTCCATAAACTGTTATTAATAAGGAGTAGTAGCTTGGGATCTATTTAATGTTTGGGTTCTTGCCAGGTACTTGTGATTTGGATTGGCCACTCTTGGACATAGAATGCTGAGCTTGATGGACCCTTGCGAATTCCCCTCCTGTGCAGCTGTGCATAAATTCCATTTTCTGTGAAGATTTTGGCAAAGATCAAGCAGGCCCCGACGTACCACGAGCAAAGGCTGTCCCGCTAGTGGCGAAGATGGAGCAGGCCCCAGTGAGAGTGAGTCTGTGTGTAGAGGGGTGGTTATCTGTGTGTGTGTGTAAGACTGTGAGCCTGTTGGTGAGAGAGAGAGCATGTGTGAGGGGGTGTGGGTGACAGAGAGAGGGAGCCTATGTGAGGAGATTGTGAAGGAGTGTGTATATGTGTGAGATTGGGAGCTGGTGTGTGTGAAAAAGGGATTGTGTGTATGTGAGGGTGCTTGTTTGTGAGAGAGGGAGACTGTGTGAGGCTGTGTGTTATGTGTAAGAAAGAGAGCCTGTGTGAAAGGAAGTGTATGTGTGTGTGTGAGAGAGAGAGAGAGAACCACTTATGTGAGAGTTGTGTGAGCGAGAGAGGGAGACAATGTGCATGGGTGCATGAGAGACACATAGGTAGCCTGTGTGAAAGGATGTGTATGTGTGAGAGAGAGAGAGAGGGAGCCACTTATGTGAGAGCTTTGTGTGAGCGAGAGAGGGAGACAATGTGCATGGGTGCGTGAGAGAGACACATAGGTAGCCTGTGTGAGGGTATATGTATGAGAGAGAAAGGGAGCATGTGTGGGTGTTGTGCAAGAGAGAGGGAGGGAGCCCATATGAGGGTGAGTGTGTGTGTGTGTGTGTGCAAGAGAGAGAGGGCGCTTATATGAGGGTGTGTGTGTGTGCAAGAGAGAGAGAGGGAGCTCATATGAGGGGGTGTGTGTGTGTGCAAGAGAGAGAGGGAGCGTGTTTGTGCACTAGAGAGATGGAGCCTTTGTGTGTATGTGTGTGAGAGAGAGAGAGGGACAGATGGAGCCTGTGTGAGGGGCAGTACTGAGAGAGGGGTCAAACTCTGGGAGTGGAGATAGAATGGAAGGGGGTTGAGCATAGAGGGGTAGGGGATAGATTGTAGCAGGTAGAGGAGTTGGGGCCTGAGAGGGCAAAGTGAAAGGAGACTTGGCCATGGGAGTAGGGAGAGAGAGTGGAATGACCCTCTTACATTCAACTTCTAGGGAAATTCTGCTCAAGATATTTAAAACTCTGCATCTTGAAGTAATAACTTTTTTCTGCACTACATTTTAAATTAATTACTTAGACTGTCATGTATATTGTGTTATTTTGACCAATATAAAGCATGCAGAATTTTAAGTTTTGGTGCACATAATTTTTAGGTTTTTTTTGTGCAGAATTCCCCTATGAGTAGCATATTTTATGTTCTGATGATCATCCTCTATTTCAGTACATATTTAAATATCTTGTATTTGTTAGCCCCAAGTGTTATGAATAATTACTGTATATGTCTGTAACATAGTAAATGATGTGCATTGTACCCAAAGTAGATCAAATCTCACATGGAATCCATGCCCAAGTCTGCTGTGTGCCCTTTAGAGTTGTAGTTGGCATTCCTTGCAGATTTCCCCGTTCCATCCAGTAAGCACGGTGCAGTCATATTACTGCTGCCATGGGCTGCAGCTGTCAATCGGTGAATATATATGCATTGGTTTAGATTCTGACGATTCATCATAGAAAAATAAAGACATAGAATAGGACAGCAGATAAGAGCAGTAAGACCCATCTGGTCTGTCAAATTTGCTTTCTTTTGCAATGCTGTTTACTACAGTTGATCTTCTTAAAGTTCACTTTGTCACAAATAATGATCCTCTATGCTTATCTCATACCTTTGTGAATTTTGTTATTGTTTTAGTCTCCGCAACCTGCATTGGGAAGTTTTTCCATGCATCCACCATGCTTTCTGTGAAAAAATATTTTCTAATGTTAAGAACATAACATAAGATTTGCCATATTGGGTCAGACCAAAGGTTCATCAAGCCCAGTACT
This sequence comes from Rhinatrema bivittatum, assembly GCF_901001135.1. Taxonomy (NCBI): domain Eukaryota; kingdom Metazoa; phylum Chordata; class Amphibia; order Gymnophiona; family Rhinatrematidae; genus Rhinatrema; species Rhinatrema bivittatum. The sequence continues at coordinate 402,322,670 of NC_042616.1, forward strand.
CTGTTTCAAACGGTCGCAAGTACCTGGCAGGATCTCTAAAGGATCCCAAGGATAAGCAGTGGATTTCCCCAAGTCCACCTTATTGGTGGTTGGACTTTTCTTGTCTAAATCATTTGTAAACCCAGCTACACTAACAGCTTTCACCACATCCCCGGCATCGAATTCAAGAGTTTAATTATGCTGTGGTAACCTGGGGGGGGGGGGGGGGGGGGGGGGGGTAGCAGCTTGGAAACAGCCAGAAGGAATGAGGAGGCAGACTGTGGCTGTTTTCTTTTTGTGCAATTTATTTACAGTGAAAAACGAAGTGCAAAGCAAAACAAATGATGCAGCTCAGCTTAAAGTTCAGGTAACAAAGAGACATTACACATAGCAGGTTTTCTCATATGGTGGCTTCCTGCCTGCTCCCCAAGACACATCTGGCCCTCTGAGCCCTGCTTTCTTATTCTAGTCTGAAAGGATCCTCCCTAGGCCCAGAATCCCTTGCTGGGTTGGGACTTAGAGGACTGGGCAATAGATAGCTGTGGTTGGTCCCTTAGGGTGATATGAGGAAGTTTCTTGTACACCCCCTTACATACCCTCCTCCTCAGCTCAGCCTTGCCGGAAAGAGTTCCTGGATGTACCAGGGACACCCCTCTGGACAGGAAATCTGGATTGGTATTTTCCCTTCCTGTCCTATGTCATATCGTTGAAGGGCTGTAGGGCCAAGAACCATCTCATCATTGGACTCTTTATTTCTATTTATCCTTAAGAGCGGTTAGTGGTCTGTTACAAGCATGAACTGCCATCCCAGCAGGCAGTAGAAAAAAGCCTTTAAGGCCTCCTTCTTGACTGTTGAGTAACATCTCTCCTGTGGCATTAACTTCTGGCTAATGAATGCTACAGGATGTTCTTGGACATCCTTCTCTTGGGCTAAGTCTGCTCCCAAGCCTACTTCTGAGGCATTGGTTTGCACTGTGAAGTGTTCAGTGAAGTCTGGACATATCAGGATCAGTTTGGTGCATAATACCTCTTTCCGAGCTGGGAAGGGCTTTTCTGCTTCAGCTGACCACTGGACCTTCTCTGGTGTTTTCTTGAACAACCTTGTGAGGGGCTCTGTGTTCTCCATATAATTGGGAGTAAACCTCCTGTAGTACCCCGTAAGGAATGTTTTCACTTTCGCTTCTGTTTGCGGGACTGGTACCCGGGAGATTGCTTTGATCTTCCGTGTCTGCGGATGTACCTTGCCCTTTTCCAGGGTGTAGCCAAGATACTGGACTTCTTGCCCTCTTTAAAAACACTTAGGGTTGGCCATCAGTCCTGTTTTCCTCAGACCGGTTTGCATGGCCTGGAGTTCGCTTAGATGTGTCTTCCAATCTGGGCTGTACACCATGATATCATCAAAGTAGGCAGCTGTGTACCCTTGATGTGGCTGGAGCAGGCGGTCGACCCAGCATTGAAACATTGTGAGGGCGCTATGGAGTCCAAATGATAGGATGGTAATCTGGAAAAGTCCCCCTGGCATTGAGAACGCAGTCTTCTACTTCGCATGCTGGTGTGAGAGGTACCTGGCAATAGTCTTTTGTAAGGTTCAGGGAGGAAATGAACTGGGCTGATCCCAGACACTCAGTCAGTTCATCCACTCGTGGCATCGGGTTCGTGTCAAATTTTGAGACCTCGTTGACCTTTTTAAATTCAGTGCAGGACCTTGTGCTCCCATCTTGCTTTGGCACCAACACTGTAGGTGAGGAACAATCACTGTTAGACTCCTCTATAACCATGAGCCGGAGCATCTCCTTCACTTCAGTCCCAATGATGTGGCACCTGGCCTTGGGAATCCGATAGGGTCATTTCCGTACCACGACCCCAGTCCTGTGAAATAATTATAAAGTATCCTTTCTTGTGGACTGTGATTCAACTAGCACTTTGTGTATATTTTGACAATGTTTTATGCTGATATCTATACATGTTATAAATGCATAACACTACAGAGAGTTCAGAAGCGGTGTGAATGAGGGATGATTGACTAGGGCAATTGATAAATATACGTGGTTGTTATTCTGCCAATTTTATTTTTTGAATTATTTGTTAAATAGTTTTGGTGTTCTTTGCCATTGTGTAATAAAGCTTGCAACATTAAGCAGCTTTCAAATCATTTAAAACATTAGTAGTGTTACTTAGCCTATTTGTAGGGTTCTCTGACAGATATATCAGCATTCAGAGTTTCTTCCCCAAATTTGTATCTGTCTCCCTGCTAGATCCTCTCAGGGGCTGCTCCTTCCTGAAGACCCGTGGAGAGTCTCATGGCAACCAGCAACACAGCTGGTGATTTAAAAAAACCCCCAATGGTATCAGGGTAGGGCGTGTGCCGGACCTCTCTCCACCTGCACTCTTCAGTGCTGTATGCCAGGCTGAACTCCCCACCCCTACAGTAGTCTCTGTCTTATTGTCTGTGTCTGATGAGGAAGGAGGACCCTTCGCTTCAGCTGCTGAATACCTCTTCCTCCTCCCGTGGCCAGGGTGAGGCCCATGCAGACTGCTGATGGAGCAGGTTCCGGTTCTGTGATCTGCCTCCACCTGGCCCCAAAAGCCCAGCTGTGAGCCGTGTGCACGCTTTGTAAATGCCATTTTGGCTTCCAAGAGAGCACATCTTGCTGGAACACGCCTGCCAGTGAGCATTTTGTATATATCTCAGCCTGTTCTTGTTATTGGTTATATTGAACCTATGGCTTTCAAGGAAAAGAAGTGGCTACAGTGCAAAGTGTAAAACCTGCACTTGAATCTGGCTTTAGTCTACGACCTGGGAGAGGGGAGTAGGCGTGCAGCCGTGAGGTGGCTGCAGCAGGTGCCTTCTGAAGAGCAGGTGGGGGCGCACTATCTTTGTGGCATTTTTGTTTTAGACGTTGAAGGGGAAAGTTCATTTTTTTTGGGTTGTTTCCCCTGTCCCAGTGTGGCTGGCTCTTTTGCCCCTTGTTGTGGGAATAGGAAGTGAAATATGACTTTCCCAGCCCACCACCTGGCTGGTCAGTGTGTCTCCGCTGTTTTGGATTGTTGAAGGACTCTGTGAAGAGTCTTCCTGGATCCCTCTTTGTCCTGCTCAAAGAGGGACGTCCCTGGCATGCAGGGGGTGGCTCTGCCCTTTTTGTGGAAGCGTTTGGGGAGTTGGAGTGTTTTGTCTCTTTAGTTTCGGGAGTGGGGAAAGAGAGGAGTTTCCCTGCTTATTGGAACTCTCAGCCAGAAATATCCATCTAGCAGTGAAGAAGAGAGTTGGAGGAGACAAGGATTCAGCCAGGGAGAACCCCACAGGAGCCTCTGCTGCTGGAGAGAGAGGGCTGGGAGACCTGGAAAGTTGGAGGACATCAGTGACCTCGGGTATCGTTCTGCTGGTTGAAAGCGAGCACCGCTTTTAAGTTAGGAGACCCCACTTCCACCCGGGGAGCCTGGTTTGCATTACCCTGGGAGATGGAGGACCTCTCGGAGCATGCCACACACTGAGGGACATGACACGACACGTGCATGGACCTAGTTAAAATCTGAAGTTGACTGTGTGAGACATGGATGCAGCAGGACTGGTGCTGGACGTAAACTTATTTTGGTGAGCAGCCCCTCGGAGCGTCCAGTTTGGTTACTTTGCAATTACATCCACCCAGCACCTTGGGCCCTGGAGGTCTGTCCTTCCGCTGGAGCAGAGAATTCCCGCCCCCAGGGCTGTTGGGACTTTATGAGGATTTAGCCCCAGGACTGAGTGTAAGCCACGGCCTAGAAGAGGAGCTACAAAAGCATTTAACCAAAGCTGCAAAGAAGAAGAGTGCTCCTTTACAGTGTGTCACTCATGCAAAGGATTTGTTTCCATTTACTCATTCACTAAGGGCAGATTCAGGGGTCAGGTCTTTTAGTAGGAAATGCGTATTCATTTGTATAAGGTAGGAATTCTAAGTGCAATTGCAGTTAATTGAAACAGACTTTGAGATATCGCTTTATTTTTTGGTTGGGGGGGGGGGGGGAGAGAGGAGGAGGCAGCAGTCTCAACTGGAATTACTCTTGTTGGGCTATGGCGCCACGAGCCTTTCTTCGTAGCTAGCTGGGGCTTTTTTTAATCCCCTCCCAGTTCACCTACACCAGTCATCACAGTGACAATCCTCTGCTACATCAAGGCTTTTCCGGAAACTCTGCAATTGTAGGCTCCAAATTCAGCCACTAGGAGTCACTGTTGCGCAGTGACTGGGACCCACCCCACCCCAGCTGGGGCTGTGAATGCTGCCTGCACAGCATCCCCCGGACCTGGCCAGTGCAGGGAGCAGGAGACCTGACCTGGAAATCGAGCTGCGGCCCTCTGCGTGCCAGCCTTTAGCACTGCTGCTGAGCCAGCTGGGTGATCCAAGGGCTATTTGCTTTTTAATTTTCTATTTTATGACTGCATCACTGTTGTATTGTAACCAGATGTGTACTCAGGGACTTAAAAGTGATTTCAGATTGAAAGCCCACACATTCCTGTTGTTCTCCTTACCTTGGCATGGTGTTCAATGAAGGAGCAACATGGGAGCAAAGTTTAAGTGTTTGTTTTTGTTGATAGGTTTGCATTAGGAAAACTTTTTTCTCCTTAATAAATAGGAGTTCACTTTCTGGGCTTGTCTCTGGTTAAGAAATCAAATGTAAGGTCTGAGTCAACAAGAGTTCAGTGCAGTCCCTTCAACCTAACACTGGGGCGGTGGGGGTGAGGGGAAGAGGGATTTTTAATACTCTGCCCACCCAAACCTACGGAGGGCAGGAAACTGGACTATGACCAAACCGTGAGGATTAACCCTCCTAAGGAAAAAAAAAAGGCATTCGTATATTTGGATGGCGTATTTTTATGCTGCTTACTGGGTGGGGTTACTAGCAGTGTATTATCTTTAGTACTCTGCTGAGTAAGAGAAGGTTAATGTCCTTAGACGATACGTAAAGGAAAATATCTGAAACTTTTTAAGCTGCAGTGCTTGCAAGAAAAACAACTGTTTTACCAACACATTTCATGGTTTAAACTGGCAAATTCATTAATTTGCAAATTTATTCTGTTTTGGATCTTTTTTTTTTTTTTTTAATACCTGCAAAGAAATTGGTACGGAAGAGATTATGAAAGCTTCTCTTACGGAGCCTTTTTTTCTTTTTTTTGTCTACTGTTAGACATCATAGGAAATCGGGGTGATTCTGCGCTGACGACCTTGCAGGGATGGCTCTGAAACCTGCAAGGCAGGGATATCATCTGAGCCGCTGCAGAGCGGCTTGGGCAGGAGTTTAGGAAAAGGGGTGTGGGCCTAATAAGTCCAAAGCTTTTAATTATAAAAGGTGCAATTGCGATAAACATTTAGGCAAAAAGAAAGGGGACCTAGGAATAAGGTATAAAGAGAGAGCACTAGAACTCAGAGCCAGCAAATATGGTAGGTGGTGAAATCTTTGACTTGTTTTTCTCCTTTTCTCATCCGTTCATGCCTGCTCCTCTGTACTTCCAGCTCACTTGCAACCCGGGCTGGGCCTTCTTTCACAGCTACCTGGGGATTCTTTTCTTCTATTTCATATTCATTGACATTTTTGTAAAATGTAAACTTTTGTTTAATTTCATGATATGTTCATGTTAGTCATTTTTTCTTCAGATGTACAGTTCATAAAATGTACAGATGAATCCTAATTTATAGTAATGCCAAAAGTAAATGCTGCCCCATGTCCACTTGTACAAGTGGAGTTGCTACTCGACGATTCTTGCTAGATTTCTTCAGCAAAAATTTCTGTACTCTTTTCCCCCCTATGTATATGTATTTTATTTTTTCTTCTGTCTTGCACTTTTTATTTATTTAAACATTTTTTCCCACCTCCCCAGAAAAGCTGTCCAAAGTAGTTTACAGCACATAATTTGACAAAATCCCTCATGAGAAGCTTCTAGGAAAAGTAAAAAGTCATGGGATAGGTGACTATGTCCTTTCGTTGATTACAAACTGGCTAAAAGATAGGAAACAGAGAGTAGGATTAAATGGGCAATTTTCTCAGTGGAAGGGAGTGGGCAGTGGAGTGCCTCGGGGATCTGTATTGGGGCCCTTACTTTTCAATCTACTAGATAAGGGAGCCCGGACCGACGTGCCGCAAATGTGCAGTAGAGAGCAACTCTACCGCGCATGCGCGGGCGAGCATGTCGGCCAGAGCTTGCCCATAACAAAAAATGGCACTGGGAGGAGCGGCGGGGAGGCGCAGTAGCGGCACGCGCGAGCGAGGGACCTCCCCCGAAGATCTTCCATTTGTGCTATCCGGAAGGGGAGAGAGGAGGAGGGAGTGACTGAGGGGAGGAGGGAGGGAGACTAGAGGGGGGAGGTGGTAGGGAGAATAAAGGGTGAAGGGAGAATGAGGTGGGAGGGAGAATAAAGGGTGAGGGGAGAATGAGGGGGGAGGGGAGGAAATGGACCGAAAATTTTTTTTTTATGCAGCCCGTTGTTACGGGCTTAACATCTAGTATATTTATAAATGATCTGGAAAGAAATACGACGAGTGAGATAATCAAATTTGCAGATGATACAAAATTGTTCAGAGTAGTTAAATCACAAGCAGATTGTGATAAATTGCAGGAAGACCTTGTGAGACTGGAAAATTGGGCATCCAAATGGCAGATGAAATTTAATGTGGATAAGTGCAAGGTGATGCATATAGGGAAAAGTAACCCATGCTATAGTTACACAATGTTAGGTTCCATATTAGGTGCTACTACCCAAGAAAGCGATCTAAGCGTCATAGTGGATAACACATTGAAATCGTCGGTTCAGTATGCTGCGGCAAGCAAAAAAGCAAACCGAATGTTAGGAATTATTAGAAAGGGAATGGTGAATAAAACGGAAAATGTCATAATGCCTCTGTATCGCTCCATGGTGAGACCGCACCTTGAATACTGTGTACAGTTCTGGTTGCCGCATCTCAAAAAAGATATAATTGCGATGGAGAAGGTACAGAGAAGGGCTACCAAAATGATAAAGGGGAATGGAACAGCTCCCCTATGAGGAAAGACTAAAGAGGTTAGGACTTTTCAGCTTGGAGAAGAGACGGCTGAGGGGGGATATGATAGAGGTGTTTAAAATCACGAGAGGTCTAGAATGGGTTAATGTGAATCGGTTATTTACTCTTTCGGATAGTAGAAGGACTAGGGGACACTCCATGAAGTTAGCATGGGGCACATTTAAAACTAATCGGAGAAAGTTCTTTTTCACTCAACGCACAATTAAACTCTGGAATTTGTTGCCAGAAGATGTGGTTAGTGCAGTTAGTATAGCTGTGTTTAAAAAAGGATTGGATAAGTTCTTGGAGGAGAGGTCCATTACCTGTTATTAATTGACTTTGGGCCGGATTTTAAGGGGTATGTGCAGGCATAGATTTGTGCACGCAACCTGGCGCCCCGCCCCCAGACCACCCTGCCCACTCCCAGCCCCTTTTTTCAAGCCCCGGGCCAAATGTGTGTTGCCGGGCCTATGCAAAATAGGCTTGGTGCACGCAAGAGTGGGTACTCGCGGTTACGCGTGTAACCCTTTTAAAATTCGTCTCTTAGGGAATAGCCACTGCTATTGCTGGCATCAGTAGCATGGGATCGTCTTAGTGTTTGGGTGCTTGCCAGGTTCTTATGGCCTGGATTGGCCTCTGTTGGAAACAGGATGCTGGGCTTGATGGACCCTTGGTCTGACCCAGTATGGCATGTTCTTATGTAATTGCAAATATAAGAAAATAAAACATCAATAAAAATGCTCTTTAAAAAAACACTCAGTGACAAGTAAAAAAAACCCAACACAAAATGTTACTAAATGCCATATAAAATTTTTAAAAATGCACATGCCCCCTCCCCCCTGCCATCAGGTTATGCAATCAGCAACCCCTGAAACTTTCAAGAGAACAAGAGCGACTTTAATCCCACCAGGAAGCCTTGCTGACCCGAGGGCTGCAGGGACGCAGCCTCCACGGGCCCTCGTTGGCTGGCAGGGGCTGCCACACTAGCAGCACCCATTCTCGCTCCTTCCTTTTCAAAGAGGAAGCGAGTGGGAGAGAGCGAGCTCTGGGGGGGGGGCAGGAGCATGCGATCACTGTGTCCCCAATGCTGCTGCTGACCGGATGTGGGCCCAAGGGGGGAGCCTGAGGAGCGGGGTCACAGCATCTGGTTCGCAGGAGGGGATCTGCCGGACCACAGCAGTTTCTCCTCCTCCTCCTTACCAAGAGCCAAAGTGGGATGCAGAGAAGTATTGGTGTGAACTGCCCTATTCCTAGCAGGGCTGTGGAACTTGTAACCACAGATTGAAGTTAACAATTCACTACCCACTCTCACCCCCTCACCATGCTTATAGATGAGCACTTTTTCCCAGCAATGCATGCTCTCCCTTAAAGTAGTTTTTTTTTTTTCGGTTGTCCTTCCCTACATCTCTCCTGTTTTATGTTGTTTTTATGAATAAAAGAACACACACAGACACAACTTAACGCATGCTGTAGACATGACTAAAACCTTGTGCTGAAATAAAACCAAAGGGTATAAGCCACCGCTGCAAAACATCCTTCCATTGCTGTTGCTTTCCAGAATGACTGGGCCCAGCCTGCACAGCCCTCCTCTTTCCCCAGGATTCCTCCCTGTCCCCCTCGCTTCACTACTGCCTTGTGCCCTAAAGAGCTGGTTTTTTGCTTATCAGAAGTACTGCTCTGATTAAATATTTGCTTAAGGATATAATATGCACGGTACACAGGCTGCCTGCAAACCAGACCTTTATCTAGCATGAGTGTAAACACTGCCCTGAAAATGTTATTTGCAGTTGGCCTGTACATTCCTCAGTCTTTGTGGTAGACCTGTAAGTGAAATTTTTCTCAATATTTAAATATCTGTTATTAAGATTAGGTTTATTTTTCTCATATGCAAGGATGGTTTGTGATACCATTCACAGTATGTATCCATGCTGGTTTCTAAGTAACTGTGCCATGGCTAGGAGGTGCTTTTTTATAAATTTTATTTTTTCCCTGAAATGAAATGAGATGAAAAAAATAATTTAAAAGAAGGATATTGAGTATTTTGTTGTTTCCTTTAAAGATTCTCTTTCTAGATGGTACACGTGATGGTAGCTATGATTTAAATATATTGGAATTTAAATAAAGATATTGCAATTAAGTTTAAGGGGCTTTTTTTTTTTTGTAAACAGTATGACGATATTCTTCCAAGTTTCAAGTTCTTAGCGGGCATTTGTAGGTATTATCTCCCCATATTCCTTTTAATAGGGTACTATATTCCCACGTTACCTATGATAAGGATCTTAGTCAGAAGACGGCTTAGAAAAGATCAGTCTTCACCCAAAGAGCAAGAAGTGATATATATATAGCATATATAGAGGGGAAAGGGAGAGAGAGATATTTTTTAGGGGAAGGTTTAATCTTGATTTGGTCAGGGCCCAGACAGTATTTGTGTTCCTAGTGGAGGTGGGTAGCTGGGCATTCAACCCCTCGTGTCATCAATCTCAGCCAAGAGTCCAAGAAGAAACTGTGTAGTCATAAAACCAAGAAAGGCCATTTACATGAACACTCTGACGGCAAACATTTGCCAAATGCTGATTGTATTTATTTTACACTTGGTGACCAGCAGACCGGTGGCACTGTGCTGGAACATTAGTTCTTGGAGGCTGAGAATGATGAAATGGACCTGGAAGCTTTGCAGTGCCTATAATGCCGGTAAAAGATGGGCACCAGTTTGCATCGCAGAAATCAATTTAGTCAAAGGGAGTTGCTGAACACTCATATGTTGTCATGGACAAGAGGCTCCATCACCAGCCTGCATCAAGAGCTCAGCATCTGTTAGCATTATTTGCTTGTGGGAAGCACTTTGTTGCTTTTGTTTTATTAGGGATTGGTTACCGAACCAGCCTCTTGCCTCACTGTCTGTGGAAAGGTGCTTGAGCTATGGCTGACTCCAAAGGTGACTGAGATTAAAATGGTAAAGTACAGCTCTACAGTTCCATACGCCTTTGTAAAGAGAAAAGAACATTTAAAAAGACACGCTCATTTCTTTGAAATTAGGGCTTGACACATGTTTGCCAGGAGATCATTTGTGCCCTTAACCCACTCACTGAGTCTGTTAGAGAGTCATATGTACCCCTTTATACCCACCTGAGGCTTCCTGCTTGGTCAGCGGGGGGCGAGTCCAGAAATTAGTTTACAACCTATCCTCTTTCTTTCGGGTAGTGTTCAGCATCAGAGAAAAGTAAGGTTTCAATAAAAATGTGAACTAATATTGGTTTTTATAGCCCACTAATAAAAATCGTAATTACTTTTTTTCAGTTTTGTCTGTCGTCTGCTCCCCAGCTGCAAGTCGTTGAAGTTTCTCCTGCATTTTAGATAAGGGCCCTAAACACAACATATTCGCCTCTATCCACACATTGCCTGATGTACACCAGAATGTAAAATGCAACTCCACCTCCACAACGCCAACAAAAAAACAAAACAGAATTGGATGTAGAGATGGGGCAGCCTACGATCAAGAGGATTTGAATTTGGTCAATATAAGTCATGGCCTCTGGGCTTCTATGGGGAATTCTGTAGCAAGGGTTAGATAACTTTCAGTGACTTTGCATGCATTTGCTTGTATCTGTACATTAATTTTCCACAAAGTTGTTGGCTTTCTGTCCTCAGCTGCAACTCTTTAAAGTTAATTCTGCAATTTAGGTAGGAACCCTACATGGAAAAAAAAAAAGATTATAATATTATTTATTATTTTTATTTATGTAATTTTTATATACCATTACACAGAACACAGGATTCTATCTTTACGGTTTACATAGTAAAAAAAATCATTATACAAAAGTTAGAAACAGAATAAATACAATAAAATTCAATAAAAAATAAAAACAAATAACTAAAATCTACTCATTAAAATAAAATAGTTAAGAAAATAAAAGAAAAGTCCCTCTGTTAATCTTCTGTTTCTCAATTACCCTCTTTGGTATGGTTTAAAAGAAAATAATCTGAATTATGAGACACGTTTCTAGGTTTTGGCATTAAATATAATTGTCCAGCACAGGCAAATTATCAAGAACTTTACCAAACTCCATCAAAGTTTTTCAGGTGATTTATAGCCTGTGTTTAATACTGCTTCCAAGCTCTGTGCTTTGTAAAACCATCCTTTTGCTGCTGTCCCCAGGCCTGAATTGCTGCCAAGCTCTGTAAAGAGCAGACAATTCAACTTCAGCAGCTAGAAAGATAGGGAAGCAAAGCATGAAACAGCAAACTTTACAGCATCTAGATGACAGCAGGGTATTGAGAAATAGCCAAAATTAATTAATGAGGAAATTTCACCAAATCAGCATAGTTTTCTACTCTGACAGAATAAGGCCTTGTGTAAAAGGAGAAATTGGTAAATATGATTTATATTGATTTTACTCAGGGCTTTGACTCTCCCTCACAGGATATACTCAAACAAAATAGGAAATTATGACCTTGCCCGTACTGTGGAAATGCAAGTATGACTGACTGGAAAACTGTATCCAAAGAGTTACCATCAATGGTTCATTGTCGGCCTCGGAAGGGTTGGCTCTGGGACCAGTTCATTTCAGTATATTTTCATTAAAGACTTGAATGATGACATAGAAAATGCAAGCCCTGGTGTTTGTATAAACATACACAGACTGACGACACTGTGGCACCGTGAGCATCTGTGACTGGCCAGAGAACAGATTCGGGCTAGATGCTGGTTCTTTTGCTCATACATTTTTATTACTTGCAGAAAAATAAGTGGCACCGTTTCTGTTTACCTTAGCAGTTTTCAAAAGCAAAACTATAGCAATGCAATTCACAGTTAGTCAGTACTGGCCTTTCCTTGGCTTCTGTCTCTTCCCCCTGGAGGCCTTTGTTCTCCCCGGGGCCTAACTTCTTATCCCTTTATAAGGAAAATGCCCTCAGAACAGAATTCCCTTCCTGTGTGTGATTTAAGGTGGACCAGGCTAAATGCTTGGTCCCAGGCTTTTAAGAAGGGTCTACCACACACACTCCTTTACAGGCAGATAAAGACCACGAGGCCCATCTGGCTTGCCCATTATCCTTTTTTGTTCTGACACCGCAAAGCCTACTTGATCCTCTAGCTTTACTTTCATTTCTTCTCAACTAAGAATGAGCAGCAGTGTTGGCTACTTCCTATGTATTGTTATGCTGCTTGCCAAAGCAGAAATTCACATGCATATAGTGGCACAGAAGGAGATGACATGTCTACCTGCCAGGGGCGGATTGGCATATCGAGGCTTCGGACATGCCCCGGTGGGCCGGTCACCCCAATCACGTGACAGGTATTGCTCGTGGCCACCAGCAGCAGCCATCCGCCTAAGTGCTGCTTTTGTATTTTCGCCACGGCACCAGCTCCGGTTTCATGGGAACGACAGCAGTATAGGTGGAGGCTGGCAACTGCGGCTGGGCCTTTTATTCTTCCCACAACTGCCCCCCCTGGCCCGGAACAGGAAGTCACGTGCAGTGGGGTGGAGGCGCGGGAAGAAGAAAGCCATGCCACATGAAAAAATAGTGGTGGCAGCGGCGGCCCAGAGAAAAATCAGGAGCAGCCAGAAATTGGCACAGGAGACAGCAGAATTAGCCTCCTGTGGCCGATAGGTATCTTCTTTCTTGGCATGCGGGGACTAGAGGAGGAGGCTGCTGCAGCTACCATTTGTGCTCGGGGGGGGGGGGGGGGGGGCAGGAAATGAGAGAGAGAGACAGCCAGATTGTAAGTGAGAGAATGTATGTGTCATTGAGAGTGTGCATGTGTAACTGTGAGTGAGAGCATTTGATTGAGATCATCTATGTAAAGGGTGTGAGAGAGAGCATGCATGTGATTGAGAGAAACTGGTCAGAGAGGTGATGTGTGTGTGTATATAGGAAAGACAATGGAAGTGACTGGTCAGGGAGATGACTGGAGTGTGTGTGTGTAAGAGAAAAACTGGTCAGGAGATGATTGGTGTGTGAGAGATAGAAACTGGTATGTGTGTGTGAGAGAAAGAAAGTGATTATGGGAATGAGAAGCCTGTGCATGTGGCGAGAGCTAGCATAGGTGTAAGTAACCTGGTTGTGTGTGAGACACAGCATGGGAGTGAGAAGCCTGTATATGTAAGATAGAACATGGGAGTGAGAAACCTGTGTGTGTGTGTGTGTGTGTGTGTGTGTGTAAGAGAAAGACTGGTCAGGAGATGATTGGTGTGTGAGAGACAGAACTGGTATGTGTGTGTGTGAGAGACAGAGAGATTGGTCGGGGGCCCTAAGGAAGAGAACCAGGAGTACAGAGCTGCATCCACTACTTCTGCTTCTGGTGTGTGCTACGGCCTGCATGGAAGAGGAGTAGGAGAGCTGCTGGAGGGGGTTAGTAAAGATGGCTTTTAAAATGTATTTTTCTTGATTGACTGCCATTTTAATTACTGAATATTATGTGATGTGACTGCTGTTTTGAAATATTTTATTGGTGTTTGGAGAAATTTTACATAATTTTTATGAGTTTTTAATTGTTGGATATTATTCTGTTCATAATTATTGTGAAACATTTATTCTGCTTATTAGTATAGTTATACAATTATTTCTGTGTGGGGATCTATACCTCTTGGCTAGTTCTGTTTTCCTAATAGGTGTATTGGTGTTTAGGACCTGATTTAATATTTGTAGTGTTGCCTTTTCATAGATAGGGTTGTAACTGTTTGAGTGCATTCCATAATACAGGTGTAACTGTGTGCGGATTAGTTTATGTGCATAACTGCAGATCCTGGGAGTATGTTAGGTCGGTTCTGTGTATGTGACCAAGGTGAGGTATTTTACTGTATCAGTCTTATTTGTTGTATTTTCTCAAGAGGACATGCATTAGTGATAAACTTCAGTCTTTTCATAAGTAGGGCTGTTGAGCCTGGTAGTTGGAGTTTGTGTTGCTGTTACTGAAATGACACTAGAACCAGAATATATTTTTTGTAAGGTGAGTTGTATGGGGAATGTCGTAATTCTGCTTTACATCCATAATTGTGGGTCAGGGGGGTTCCTGTGGATACAAACTGTAATTTTACATTTAGCCCTATGATGGTCATGTGTTCAGTGTGTCTCGCATGTGAGAACCATCTGTCAGGTGTGTCCCGACAGAAAAAGGTTGAGAAGCACTGCTCTAAAGCCCACTCAGACTCTCCTCTCTTGGGCCCTGCCAGGATTTTCCCCCACCACCAATGTTTTTTTTACTTATTCACAGATAGAGGGGGAGAAAAGAAAACATAAGTGAGCATGTCTGAATGTATGAGGCAATGAGGGTGTGTACGTCAGCATGTGTGAGCGTTAGAGTGCAAGTGTGTCAGTGAGCATATGTACAAGGGAGAGAATGACAGCATGTGTGAGTGTGCATAAGTCTGATCATGTGTATGAGCGTGACTGGATGGATGAGTCAGAGTTTGTGTGCCACTGAACATGAGTGAGTGAGACAGGGCGAGTGTGTCAGTGAGCATGTGTGTGAGGGAGAGTGAATGAGTCAGCATGTGTGTGAAAGCATGCATTAAGGCCGTGAGTGAGAGCATGTGTGTCAGTAAGCATCTGTGTCAGAGCAAGCAAGCACATCAGTGAGAGAGGGAGACTGTGTGTATGCATGAGTGAGCATATGAGGGTGGTGTGTGCTAGAGAACTACTAATTCATTACCATCTCAAGGTGACTGGAATTAAAAGTTCTCAGGTATGGAGAACTGGGGATTGTTTTCTATCCTTATTAATTTTAATTATGGAATATTATTTGATGTCTGCTGTTTTTGAAATATTTTATAGGTGTTTGGGAAGTTTTCAAAAATTTGTAATGAGTTAAATTACTGGAGGTTCTATTCATCAGCAGTTTTGAAATATATATTTTTAGTATGATTTTTCTATTGTGATTAATGTTTTATAGTTCTTTATTTTATTGTTTGATGTTTTATGAGGAATGATGGTATTTTCTGTTTTTCCATTGCTGCATTTCATACAGTCTAACTTGTAGTGATTTCCAGCTCAGTTTGTCTGTGCATTTCTGTGTATATTTTATGGTCACTTTATTCTGTATTTGGTGACTCACCAAATTGTATGAGTAATTGGGTACCCATGGGCCAGTATGGAGAAAAATCCCCCAGGCCACTATTTTCCCACGATCCGCCCCTGCTACCTGCAGCTGAAATCTCCCTCAATTAGTACATAGCCTACATGAAGTTCAAGCATTTTGGAGGACAAGATTGTAATGTAAAATCTAAAATTAGAGAGAGGGTCAGGAATAAATGTGATAATATTCAATAAGGACATATGAAAGGTACAAATATAAGAAGAAAATCTCAAATGTTTAAATATGAAGGGTTTGATACACTCAAACTCATGGTAAAACAGTTTTAGTGTGCACGTCCATAACAATTTAATGTCACTAAGGGGTGGATTTATCAAAATGCGGTAAGTACCGCATGCGATAGCAAAGGGGTGTGTTTTATGCTAATATAGCATTTATCGCAATTTGCGCTAATTACCTGTGCGAAGAGCTAAGTTAGTGCAAATTGCAATACCATTTCAGATTCTGCGATAAGTGCCAGACCTGTTGTATTTCCTTCATTCAACCACCAGGGGACCATTGTTAATGGTCCTAGACACATGGGGGGGGGGGGGGGGAGAGGAAGAGAGAGAGTGAGAGCGCGAGAGCCTGGCCATAATATCATGGCACGTAGGTAGGTATTTGTATCCCTATGGTAGGCCCACCTAGTAACTCGAGGTGGGGATTAGGTAAGAGTGTAGGGGGTTAGGGGCCACTTTGACATTCTACGTGACACCTACGAACAGAACAGTGGTCTCTTGTGAAGATTTGCTGGCCTTCGGAGTGAGGAAACTCACTCCAAGATGAGATTTGGGCAGTGTTCTCTCAATCTAGCTTAATGGACTCTCTACCTGGGTAACATCAAGCAAGGTTGAGAGAACATTGTACAAATTTCATCTTTGTGTGAGTTTCCTCACTCCGAAGGCCAGCAAATCTTCACGAGACCACTGTTCTGTTCGTAGGTATCACGTAGAATGTCAAAGTGGCCCCTAACCCCCTACACACTTACCTAATCCCCACCTCGAGTTACTCCAACCACCACCAACATCCCCCTCTATGTCATCCCGTTACCACACCCTCGCCACCACCAACATTCACTCTCTCCCCCCACTTCCCCGCCACCATCACCATCCCTGCTTTCTCTCCCCCCTGCCACCACCAGCCACAAGGGTATGGGATGCTAAGGGTGCATGGGCTGGTGGAGATTGTCACTGCTCCTCTCCTCTCTCCTACCCCTGACATCAGCCTGTCCTTGCTTCCCACCAGCTTTCATCCACCTTTGGCCAGGGTCCTAAAGGAAAATATTGCTGCTGACCCTGGACAAGGGGTGTTTGCAGAAGGAGCTGTTTGAAGGGGAAGGGTCAGATACTGGAGGGGTTTGAAGACTGGATCCAGTGGACAAGGTTTGGCTGAGGAGAGTGAATAACAGAGAATCAATGAAGGGGGGGGGGATGAGAGATCAGCTGGGGGTTGGGGGAAGGAGGAGAGGCTGGGATGTGTGAGAGGGGATGAGGTTGACAAGGGGATCAGTTGGAGGCTATAAAAAGGGCTTGGAGTGACAGAATCTGCTGGGGGAATGCGAAAAGGGAGCTAGGGAAATGAGAAGAGCTGGGGGGTGGGTGGGGGGGGGGGGACAGCAAGAGTTCAGGAGGGAGAGAGTGGAATAATTGTTGAAGAGGTGATGTGAATCTTCAAGGGCTATAATGGGGTCACAATGGCCAAAAGTTTGAGAAGCCCTGAATTTAATGCAAATCAAGTTGTTTAAGATGCAGAATTATCTTGTTTTGCTGTCTGTGGGCTTGGTATACTAAAGGGTCTTTCCCATTTTGTGGGGGAAAATGCTTCGTCTATTTGGCCTCATTTATCTGCTCACGTTGTTTAGAGAGCAAACAGCATCATATGCCACAGCGTGCTGTTCTAATTAAAAGATAATGCCAGTGTGCTGACCCCAGCATCAGCCAGTGCAACGTACAAAACAGGAAACATGCACTGAACTTTTAAAAAAAATTTTAACTGAATACCAAGACCAAATTAGATTTACATGTTTGTCCTATTAATTTATAAACCTGAATCGGGATAAGGTGAAATAGCCCCCTCCGTGCAGCAGGCTCTCTTGAAATGAAATTACAAGAAAATAAATCCTAAATTTTTTTTATTTTGTAGAAGAGAGCAAATATACACATGACAGTTCTGGGCTGAACATCACATGCAATGGTCATCTACGATAACAGTGATAAAACCTCACTTAAAGGATCCAAAAATAACAACAGAGGAACCTTCTTTAAATGGCTTAATAGCCAGTATGGGGGGGGGGGGGGGGGGGGGGGGGGGGAGGGGGGTATTTCCCTCAGAGATCCAAAGAACAAGGTGCCTCCCACCCAAAGCACCACGGCAGCACCCTTACAACCTCACGAAAGTGGAGCCTTGGCGCGTCTAGACTGCTCGTGTGGCCCTAAAGCCAGATAAAAAAAAGGTTTAAACAAAAAAAAAAAGATAAATCATTAAGAATCCCCTGTTCCCTTTTTTTTTTTAATTTACAAATTCACATTCAAGCATTTAAATGGGAGATCTTACTTTGAATAGGATTAAGACAAAGTGTTTCCAAAATGCAGCAGAGGCGTCCTCCCACAGATTTTGAACATACGTTTTGTACTCTCACTTAGTTGAAGGAAGTGTCTGTCCACAGGACTGATCATATGTTAAAGCTCGCTGTCGTATGCTTCCTGTACATAAGACACAAGATAAGGCAGATGTCATCTAGTGTAATTTAGTTAGGACCATGAAAGCAACATTTTATTTTTTTGGGGGGACTTTTTTATTCATTTTTTTTTCTTTGGGTATTTTTGTTTTAACTTTTTATTCATCAGTTTCATAATTAATACAAATAAGCATAATCAAGCTTGACCAGTAACTAAGGCAGAACTGCTTATATAAATTACAAAAAGTACAATATTAAGAAAAAAAAGAAAAAACCCAACCTCTTTAGGAAAAAAGAAAGTACAAGAAAAAACTGCAAAACATATCAACCACATCTCAGCAAATCAAGTAGATTCTAGGGTAGAGGCTGCATTCATAGCTATCCTGTTATCTGATGCAACCTTTAACTGACTAGATTCAAAGACCATGTACTAGTTTCCATCCAATTAATGAAGCTTTAGTGAAGCCAAAATCTCTCCCACCCCACAACTCAAAACTTATTTTCTCAATTGAAGAAAAGACCTCCTATTCTGAGTCTGCCTACAGATATCAGGAAAAAGACCCATAAAAAGAGCATCCTTATTGTTAAAATAAACAAGCTCACAATTAAATTCTTGTCTAATTCAGATGAACAGGAGATCAGTAATACTGCACAATTATTTGTCACATCTTGAGACTGTTCAAGAGAATTAGTTACATTAAACATTTCAAAAGAAAGCACAAAAATATCAGATAGTTTATCGTCTTAGAGAAGGAGGGCAAATGCTCTTCAGAAATACACAAAATTTCTTTCATGACTAATTCCTTTGGACCAATTAGAGAGGTACATGGAAAATTCAATAAGCAAAGATTAAGGAATCTCCACCTGTTCTCAAAGGTTCAAGACATAGGTTTGGAACAATCCTTCACAGAAGCAGTAACTAGAAATGGGAGCAAGAACTTTAATCCTCTCATCATAGTTAGCAACAGCTACTTGTGAAACGGATACTTGTCCTTTGACAGAGTATAAGGAAAGAGAAAAAGCATCCTTTTTTTTTAACTTTCAGTTCTTTTCAGGACCAATATTTGCTGGCCTCTGCAAAACAGACTCTACAACAGCTCCCATAGTCTTCCCAACCCAATGTTGTTTCATAGCTGAGGCTGCACTCACCCCTCAAATCCAGCCCCAGCAATAGCAGATTCATGCCCCCCCCCCCCCTGAAATCTGGAGCAGGAGGAAGCATGTGGCACTCAGGACTTCATGATTCACTCAGTCTCTAGCTGAACGGACGCTGTTCCACTTACTTGCGGGCCGATGTAGTAAAGTGCGCTCAGGCCGAGCACACCATTAGCCCCCATTTGGATGCGCATTTTCGATGCACTATTTTTACCTCTTATACAAAGGTAGGCGTTAATTTTGCCGGCGCCGGGAAAGTGAACAGAAAAAACTGCTTTTCTATACACCCAAAGATAAAAAAAAAAAAATCTGCCCGCGGGTTGGAAAATGGACGCTCAATTTGACCAGGCAGTCAAAAAAACAGTAAATAGTGAAGCCCAAATGGATCAAATCCTAGGCGGCTTTGGCTGTGCGCCAGGGCTCCTCATGATGACGACATCACACCTGCAACTCAGGAGCCAAACAGCCGAGATGTTCCTGGGGAATTATAGGGCAGCAGGGAGCCCTGCTGCCTCCTGGAGAAATAAAAAGCTCAATAAAAACCCACATCCATATTGGAGAAAATGAACTGAAGCAAAAATGGGTATTTTTGGTTTGGTTGCATTTCCCTATAATTTAGGAAGCCTCTACATAATTTATCATCAATCATTATGTAAAAACTGAGCTTTCCAATGGTCAGATTAAGTCCAGGAGAAGATCTTATTCATAATGCAAAAGTAACTGACACCTCAGAACAATTAGTTTAAAAAGAGGTAACAGTCATCTTCTGCATTTCCACCATTTTGGCACTTCATAGCAGATACGCTAGGTATTTCCTTATCCCCGGAGGGCTTACAGTCTAATTACCTGATTCACTAAGGGTTTTTCCACAGACACAAAATGGGAGAAAAGCCTTAATGAATCTGACCCTGAGGCAATGGAGGGTAAAGTGACTTGCCCAAGGTCACCAGGAGCGTCAGCGGTAGCCTGGTGCTCTAAGTACTAGGTTACTCCTCCTAGTGGTTAGAGCAGAAAACCTTCTCATTTGACTCTTCTGAGTCAGAACTATTATCTATTAATTTCAACAAGTCTCTATCTTGTAAAGTCATAGCTGTAGAAGCAAATCTTTTGCATCTCATCTATGTCATTTTTAGGCAGATCATGAAATATAAATAATACGGGATGTAGCCTTTCTTAACCTGGGAATAAAATAATAATATCAAGGTTGCAACAGGAATCAGAAACATTTTACAAACTGATTTGCAAAGAAGGTTACACTGAAGAAACAAAATGTTAACTCTGTCAGATTTTCATAGATACTGAATCCAGGGCTTAATTTGTAGAGAAAAAGAAAGTGGAACTGTGAATGGTGGGAGCAGAGCGAGGGCAGAGTGGTGAGTTATGTATTGAGGGGGCCGGGTGTGAACTCTCTCTCCTAAACACTCACACACACTCTCTCTCTCACACACACACACACATATATGAACACTCACACACACACTCACACACACACACTCTTCCTCCTTTTTTTTTTATCCCAGTGATTCTTCATCCCCAGACCCCACCAGTGCTCTACCCCCGGCCATTCTTCACCCGTCAGTTCTCAGTAGCCATTGGCGAGGTGAAGGACAACTGGAGGTTAAATACAGTTGGGGGCTGTGGATGACGAGGTAAGGAGGAAGAGAAGTGTAGAGAGAGAATCAGCTGGTTTTTGCCTACCCTCCACCTCTCTGCCCCGGTGATCCTGGTTCTCCATCCCAAGCTCTCCACAGCTTTCCCTATGATTTCCCCAGTGGTCCTAGAGGCCCCAAGTCTCACGCCCAGTCCCTGATGGTTCTTAAGCCCCACTCTTCCCTGAGGGTCACTAATTTCCCCCCATACTGGAAAATGATTCTGCCCAGCTCCTTGACCAGTAAGGCCCAGGCCAGCCTGTGAGCCAGAATCTGCTGGCTGTCTTTGTTCAGGGGGGTGGGGTGGGGACAGATTAGCATGTACCACCCGCTTTCCTCAAACAGGCTGGGGGAGGGTCTTAAAGTCAAAAGGGCAGCCTGCTCTTTGCCTCCACAGGGGAGGAAATAAGGGAGCAGCCGATCATTTGCTCTCCTCACTCTCACTCTCCCTCCCCCCCACAGCCTCCTAACCCCTGTCCCTTTCCCTTCCCTCATTCACTTTTCCCCTACCTCCTCCAATCACCTCATTCACAGACTGACCCCCCCCCCAACACACACTCTTATCTCACTTATACCTCATAGCCCTTCCCATCCCACAATGTTGATCCCCTCACTCCATCGCTGCCCCCACACACAACCCTACAGCTCCACCATTCACTTCCCTCTGATCTCCTCACTCCTTCTTCCCCCATCTCCTCATTCGATTTCTTGTTTTTATTTTAACCACCTATTCCCTCTACACTCCTCTTCCTCCTTACCTCATTGACCCTCCATTCACAGTCCCCAACTGCTTTTAACCCCCAGTTGTCCTTCACTCACCAATGCTTTACTGATCTCCGATGGGGCTGAGCACTGGTGGGAGTCTGGGGACGATGAATCACCAGAATTAAAAGAGGAAGAAGAGTCTGTCCCCACATATGTGTGTGAGTATGTTTGTATGTCTTTCTGCTTTTCTCTGATCCCTTCATTCACTCTCTCTCCCTCTACCCTACCACCACCATCCCTTCACTTCCTCTCTTCCCCTTCCTCTAGTGTGGTCACCAGCAGAAGAGGCAGCTGGGCCTGGGATGCCGACACGATGAGTGGTAACCTGGCCTGGAAGATGATGCACCCCAGTAGCAGCAGAAACACTGGGGATGGCAGGCATTTACCTTCCGTTTCTTCAACCTTGCCCACTATCCTTCAGGGTCCTCCTCAATTGTAACAGAAAAGTGCACATAAATCAAGGCCAAGTGACTCCTCCATCTTAGGACAAGCAGCTCCAATACACTCTGCTTCCTCTGGGGCCTGAAGGGCCAGGAATGGCACCATCAGCTCTGCTCCGTTTCTGTAGGGGAGTTAGAAATGATTTACACTGCTACCTCTGCTCCATTTCTGCAAGGCAACCAGAACTGAATTACACGGCTGCCTCTACTGCACTTCCTTGGGACCCTGAAGGAAGGTGGCGGTACGCCGTTCTGGGTTCTTCCACCAGATGTTAAACCCTGGATAACAGACACCAAAGGGGCTTGAAATAGCACAAGTTAGAAACTTGAGAGCTGCAGTGCCAATCAAGGCCGGTTTTGAAGCCTTGACAACTGGCACTGTTGCTTATAAGTTTCAAATTGGTGCTAATTCAAACCATTTTGTGTCTGTCCTCTTCAGTTTCTGCTTCAGTAATGCCCCCTCCCCTCCTGTTTTCCATAGAACAGGAGGGGAGGGGCTGAATTAGGGAGCAGAGTATCCACTCCAGGTTATCTCTCCCTCTTCCTTGCAGGCTGCCTGAGCGTCCCCTGCTGCTCTGCTTCTTTAAGTCTGAAAAGAAGTGCCAGCACTGCATTCTAGGCTGTTCCCTCCTAGAAATTAAGACCCTACTGTTTTCTATGCCTACAAGATATTGGCCAAATTTGTTTTCTGTGACCTCTGGTAAACCTGGAATACAGATTCTTGGTTGCAGCTTTGTAGCAAGTGTTTCATTTTGTTTCTCCAAGGTGGAATTTTCATTAAGAAAAACTAATATCTGATTTATTAACTTTGGGTTGTAACTTTTCTAATCTTTTTTTTTTTTCAATTCTCTCCTTTTCCACATTTTTTCAGCTTTAATGTTTTCATTACATTTGGTTTCAGTTACATCAACTCCCCCCCCCCCCCCCCATATGTTTGATCTCCAGTCCCCCTGATTGCAAAAACATTTTTAAGGCTTTAGTTAGTTAGAGAAAGTCTCTTGTTGTTACAAGTTACTCAGAGACGCCTGTGCCATTTGCTTCTCAGGAGATTGCAGTGGTGGCTGTTTCCCCATAGTTCCCAAACCTTTCAGTGGCTTCCTCGCTCAGACTCATCAGTAAAGCTGCAAACCAGGGTTAGATAGAGTGGTCCAAGATCCCTTCAGAATAAGTCTCCTGGGCAGGAACTTAGTGGACACGTCTTCCTGCACAAGCAGTGCTCCGGCATCAGGTGCTTTGTTGTCTTGCCCTAGGTCTGATGAAGTGCTGGCGTCACCCACGGTGGCTCGGCTTGGATGCTTCTCTTGTCTTCTCTCTTCCCCATGCTGTGCCTGCAGGCAAGAAAAATTTCAACTTCAGCATTGGTGAGCGACAAAAATAAAACGGCCAACAAAATACAGCAGGTCAGTCGTACTAAAAGATTTTCTCCTCGTTGTGTGCCTAGGCGAACATGCTCAGACCCTAAGAGCAGTTGAAAACATCAGCCACAGCCAATAAGAGCAGTACTGTTTCAAAAGAAACCCCGGAGTAAACGCCACATCTGCTCGCAGCAGTGGCAAAGTCACTGGAAAGTCAAGTGGTAAGGTTAGAAAAGGGATAGAGAACAGCAGGAAGAGCCGGGGGCAGAAGCGGTTCAGCTGATGGGGCACCAGCCAAAGTGAAGAAAAAGGAACCAGACTGAAGAACAGCCTAGCTGTGGAGATTCTCCAGGTCCCAGCAGCCAAAGACAAATGCTCTGCACACCCTCATCCCTGCCAGGCTGCTGAAGACCACCGTCACTTGGGGGGGGAGGGGATGGGTGAAGGGAGGGGATAGAGGACTGCACTGTGGTGGAGTTCGGGGGATGGAGTGAAGGAGAAGAGAAAAAGTTTGTATGGGTAGTGGGGTGTGGGTGTACTTACCAGGAGGAAAAGTAGCACACGTGGAGATGGAATTTTTCAAATCCTTGCACCTACTTTTCCCGCAAAAAAATCTATCTACAGGTAAAGCAGGTGCTGGGGACCGTGCCTACTCTGTACCCATGGTAAGTTTCAAAGTGGAACGTTGAAAGTTGGTTTGAAGCCCCCTGGTAAAAAAAACACCTGCAGTCTTTATCCCAGTTCGAATGGTTTGAAGATCGCCCCTTTACAACTCAACACCGTCTGGGGGAACACTCCCCTTACTAAGCAAAAGAAACTGCAAGCTGCTGCATTGCATTACATTGCATTGCAAAAATAAAACTTAGCCAGTTCCAGTTTTAGTCAGGGTTTAATTTAGGCCTAGGCAACGAAGGCATGTACCTAGGGTACAACATTCTGAAGGTACCACAAAACTGCCTCTTTCTGAGTGGCAGTTCCCCTGCATAGGAAGACTCCCAGTGCTGGGCTTCTCCAGTTCCACAGGCCTCTATGGGACAGAGTTATCAGCGCAAAGTGAAGGTGAGTCGACAGCAAGCAAAGAGTCCACGGACCCAGCACTGGCAACTTTCTGATTGCATTTGCAGGTGGCTGCACAACTTATGGAGAGCTGCCTAACTCTGAAAGTGCATCACCTGCCTCAGACAATGCCATAATGTGCTGTGTAGTAACCCTATTAGCTGGCACCAGACTTTGGGAACCAGTAGATGGGCTAAGGGTCTGAGAGCTTTCCTGCCTTCTTGTCCCCGTTCAAAAAAAAAAGGAGGTGAGTCACATGAATTTTGTGGGGGGTCTCCCAACATCCAGAAAAACAATACATTACATGTCCCAACAAACGGAGCATTGATCCATGGCCCTACCTGACTAGGATGCAGAGAAAAGGAGGACCACACCCAAGTCCCAGAGTCCCACTTCAGGGCACATTGTGAAATCATGCTGTGATGGAAAGCAGAGGTGGTAGGATGCACATAGTGCCTCTCCAAGAAGGGCTCCCCGGGTGTCTGTCCAGTCTCTGATTGAAGAGTTGTCCCAGAGAAGAAAAATAAACACAGATAAAAGTAATTGCGGTAGAAGTCGGAGCACCCAGATCACCTCCATGCGGTCTTAAATGACGGTGCCAGGAGTTCTGTCTCAATGTCGGAAGCTGGATGGCATGGGGTGACATAAAATACCAAATCCCATGTGAATGCAGAACGTTTATTCAGTTTCTGGAAGATACTGTGGGACCATTGTCTGAGACCGTCATTTACATAGTGTAGGACTGAAGCTTCTGCTCTGACCTGCAGCCAGGCTACTTCTGGCCAGTAAGAGAAAGCATTGGAGAGTACAAAAAGTTTCATCCCCTCAGTTTCACCCGAATCCCAGGTAGCTACACTGGAGCCATAGTTGTGGATCTTGGGAGGTAGAGTTTGATAAAATGCACACTTGGTACAACAGGCTTTGACTAACTCAATGTCAGCATCCGGACCTGGCCTCCAAGTAAAATGCCTAGCCAGGGACTTCATTTGGGAAACCCCCAATGCTTAAATGAAGACTGATTAAAAGCTGCACACAAATTCCAGGGGAATCACCACCCATGAGCCCCTTCATAAACCCTCTTAGACCCAGGTGAGCTCAAACCAGTGCCCCCGGAACCATGCACTGATGTCCTCAGGCTTCTAGGAAGGCCACCCTTTTGTGAACCCAGGCACCCAGCTGACATAAATGTGGGTCCAATTTTGTGTGTTAGCAATCAACCCTGCAAAAGGTATCTGCTGGAGAAAACAGAATCGAGGAGCAGTCTAGCTCAGGCAGTGCTAACAGCAAGCATGGCAGGGCATCTGCATTTAAATTCTTCTTCCTATATTGCAAGTGATAGGGCTAGACTACCAACAGCAGGGCCCAGCGCTGCGTGTTTTTTTGCATAGTTCCCTTTCTGGGGGACATCGTCATTTCCCTACTTTTTTTTTTCATTCTCAATGCAAGTTTATTAGGTGCACAACACCAAAATTGTCCCTCATCCATCTTCCTCACCTCTCTTTCTTTCTCATGCTTCTATAATCCCTAATCTCTCGCCATTTCCAATCCCTTCCTTTAACCTTCATCTCTCGTTCCCCTTTCCTCTGATTCTACTCAGATCTGGTTCTCCTCCTCGCAAGCTCCTCCACCTCACACACAAAATTTGTGATATTAATTGTGGCCACAGGGGACATGTGTTGGCTTTTGGCAACCACAACCTGTCCTCCACAGTGATAGCATCCCTCCACTTGAAAAGTAAAGGAGATGGTTGGTTCAGTGCTTTCTCAATGGCACAGTTTTCCTTAATTTATTGAATTTGATTACATTTTCAAATCTTATGCCATTTTTTTTTCTCTCAAACTCATATCTGTTAGAATAAAGCCTCAGTGGTCTTTTTTTCTCCATTATCTTTTCTGAGTGATTTTAACACGCCTCGTGCCATAGTAGAGTGTGAGATTCCTGGTTTGAATGTTTTTTGTGCTTACCATGTGATCTCTACTACAGGGGCGGGCAACTCCAGTCCTGGAGTGCCACAGACAGCACTGATTTTCAGGACATCCACAATGAATATGCATGAGATCTGCTTGCTTACAATTGGGCTGATACAGTAAACGTTGCGGGAGAGCAGGTGAACGCCCACTCTCCTGGCGCGCGCACAGGCCACTCTCCTGTGCATGCGATTCTGTATTCAAATGAGGGCCAGCGGCAAAAAGAGGAGCTAGGGACACTAGCGCGTCCCTAGCGCCCCTTTCTGGATAGGAGCGGCAGCTGTCAGCGGGTTTGACAGCCGACGCTCAATTTTGCCGGCGTCGATTCTCAAACCCGCTGACAGTCATGGGTTCGGAAACTGGAAGCCGGCAAAATTGAGCATCCGGTTTTCGAGCCGCGGGCTGCTTTCAATTTTTTTTTTTTAACTTTTTTTTTAACTTTCGGGACCTTCCGACTTAATATCGCCAAACTGCTTTTCTGTGCACTTTCTCGGTGCCCAGAGAAATTAATGCCTACCTTTGGGTAGGCGCTAATTTCTGAAAGTAAAATGTGCAGCTTTCTGAATCGCGCGGGAATTCCTAATGGGGCCATCAACATGCATGTTGCAGGTGCTATTAGGTTCGTGGGGGTTGGACGCACGTTTTCGACGCGCTATTACCCCTTACTGAATAAGGGGTAAAGCTAGCGCGTCGAAAACGCACGTCCAATTGTGGGTTAACAGTGCGCTCTGCCGGAGCGCACTGTACTGTATCGGCCTGAATGGAAGCAGTGAATGCAGATATACCTCATTGTGGATGCCCTGAAAACAAGACATGTTTATGGGTCTCCAGAACTGGAATTGCCTGCCGCTGCTTTACAGAATCATATTTTTTGATATAGTCATTCTCTTCTTCGTCCTAACTCAATGTTTTTCCACCCTTTAGCCAGTCTGTTTTTTAGAATATTCATAATGATTATGCATGAGATAAATTTGTATACATCAGTCTGATTCTTAAACCTATTGCATGCAGATATCTCATGCTCATTCATAATAGATGGCGACATCCTGAAAACCAGACTGGCTAGGGGGTTTCTAGAACAGGATTGAGAGCCACTGTCTAACTCTGTGTGTAGTGTGGAAGTCCTGTGCATGGATAGTAGTGTGATTTTGCCACAGTGTGATGTGGGGCCTTATAGAAGCCCCATTTTTGAATCTCCAGTTTGTTCTGCTTTGGTGGGTGGGTAGGTTGTGGGGGGGGAAGGGTGAGGTGGCAGTTGTTATTGTCAGTCTGAGGCAGTCATCTTGAGGAGGGAGAGAAAAACTGCAAAACAGGGAAAAAACCCAGTCCCATTCAGTGCCTTAAGAACAAAAGAACATATGGCTTGCCATACTGGGTCAGACTAAGGGTCCATCAAGTCCAGTATCCTGTTTCCAGCCACGTCACAAGTAAATGGCAGGATCCCAAGGGGTAGATAGATTCCATGCTGCTTATCCCAAGAATAAGCAATGGATTTCTGCAACTCATCCTTAATAATTGTTAATGGACTTTTCCTCCAGGAATTTGTCCAAACCTGTTTTAAACGCAGCTATACTAATAGCTTTCATCACAGCATCTGTCAACGAATTCCAGAGCTTAATTATGCATTGAGTACAAAACTATTTTCTCTTATTAGTTTTAAATATATTACTCAATAACTTAATTTTGTGTCCCCTGGGCTTTGTACTTTTCAAAAGAGTAAACAACTGTTTAACATTTACTCGTTCCATTCCACTTATTATTATATAGATCTCTATCATATCTCCCCTCAGCTTTCTCTTCTCCAAGCTGAAGAGTCCTAACATCTTTAGCCTTTCTTCATAGGGGAATTGCTCCATCCCCTTTATCATCTTGGTCGCCCTTCTCTGTACCTTTTCTAATTCTGCTATATCTTTCTTGAGATATAGTGACCAGAACTGAACACAATACTCAAGATGAGGTCACACCATGGAGTGATACAGAGGCATTATGATATTCTCTGTTTTATTCTCCATTACTTTCCTAATAATCCAGAGCATTCTATTTGCTTTCTTGGCTGTTGCTGCACACTGAGTGGGAGATTTCAATGTATTTTCAATGACGGCACCTAGATTCTTTTCTTGAGTGGTGACTCCTAAAGTGGAACCTTGCAATTTGTAGCTAAAATTTCCTAAGTGCATCACTTTGCACTTATCAGACATTAAATTTCATTTGCCATTTACATGCCCAGTCTCCCAGTTTTGCAATGTCCTCTTATAATTTCTCACAATCCTCTTGTGATTTGACAACTTTGAATAATTTCATGTCATCGGCAAATTTGATAACATCACTTGTTGTTCCAATTTCCAGGGCATTTATAAATATATTTAAAAGCATCGGTCCCAGAATAGATCCCTGAGGCATTCCACTGTTTGACTTTTTTCATTGGGAAAAATTTCCATTTAGCCCTAATCTGTTTTCTATCTTTTAACCAGTTGGTAGTCCACAAAAGGACATTGTCACCGATTCCATGACTTTCTAATTTTCTAAGAAGTCTCTCATGAGGGACTTTGTCAAATGCT
The DNA here is from genome assembly GCF_901001135.1 of Rhinatrema bivittatum. NCBI lineage: Eukaryota > Metazoa > Chordata > Amphibia > Gymnophiona > Rhinatrematidae > Rhinatrema > Rhinatrema bivittatum. Next base: position 402,351,350 of record NC_042616.1, read on the forward strand.
TTCTGGAAATTCAGATACACTGTATCAACTGGCTCACCTTTATCCACATGTTTATTTATGCTTTCAAAAAACGTAGCGAATTTACGAGGCAAGACTTACCTTGGCTAAATCCATGTTGGATTTGTCCCATTAAACTATGCTTATCTATATGTTCAGCAACTTTGTTCTTAACATAAGAACATGCCATACTGGGTCAGACCCAAGGGTCCATCAAGCCCAGCAAGTTCCCAAAAACAAAGTCTATCCCATGTTACTGTTGCTAATAATAGCAGTGGCTATTTTCCAAGTCAACTTAATTAATTGCAGGTAATGGACTTCTCCTCCAAGAACTTATCCAATCCTTTTTTAAACCCAGCTACACTTAACTGCACTAACCACATCCCCTGGCAACAAATTTTAGAGTTTAATTGTGCATTGAGTGAAAAAGAACTTTCTCCGATTAGTTTTAAATGTGCCACATGCTAACTACATGGAGTGTCCCCTAGTCCTTCTATTATCCGAAAGCGTGAATAACCGATTCACATTTACCCATTCTAGACCTCTCATGATTTTAAACACCTCTATCAAATCCCCCCTCAGCCGTCTCTTCTCCAAGCTGAAAAGTCCTAACCTCTTTAGTCTTTCCTCATAGGGGAGCTGTTCCATCCCCTTTATCATTTTGGTCACCCTTCTCTGTACTTTCTCCATCGCAACTATATTGTTTTTGAGATGCGGCAACCAGAATTGTACACAGTATTCAAGGTGCGGTCTCACCATGGAGCGATACAGAGGCATTATGATATTTTCTGTTTTATTAACCATTCCCTTCCTAATAATTCCTAACATTCTGTTTGCTTTTTTGACTGCTGCAGCACACTGAGCTGACGATTTCAAAGTATTAACCACTATGATGCCTAGATCTTTTTCCTGGGTGGTAGCTCCTAATATGGAACCTAACATTGTGTAACTATAGCATGGGTTATTTTTCTCTATATGCATCACCTTGCACTTATCCACATTAAATTTCATCAGCCATTTGGATGCCCAATTTTCCAGTCTCACAAGGTCTTCCTGCAATTCATCACAATCTGCTTGTGATTAAACTACTCTGAATAATTTTGTATTATCTGCAAATTTGACTATCTCACTCGTCGTATTTCGTTCCAGATCATTTATAAATATATTGAAAAGTAATGGTCCCAATACAGATCCCTGAGGCACTCTACTGCCCACTCCCTTCCACTGAGAAAATTGTCCATTTAATCCTACTCTGTTTCCTGTCTTTTTGCCAGTTTGTAATCCATGAAAGGTCATCTCCATCTATCCCATGACTTTTTACTTTTCCTAGAAGCCTCTCATGAGGAACTTTGTCAAACGTCTTCTGAAAATCCAAATACACTACATCTACCGGTTCACCTTTATCTCCATGTTTATTAACTCCTTCAAAAAAGTGAAGCAGATTTGTGAGGCAAAACTTGCCTTGGGTAAAGCCATGCTGACTTTTTCCATTAAATAATGTCTTTCTATATGTTCTGTGATTGTGATGTTTAGAACACTTTCTACTATTTTTCCTGGCGCTGAAGTCAGGTTAACCGGTCTGTAGATTCCCGGATCGCCCCTGGAGCCCTTTTTAAATATTGGGGTTACATTAGTCACCCTCTAGTCTTCAGGTACAATGGATGATTTTAATGATAGGTTACAAATTTTTACTAATGGGTCTGAAATTTAATTTTTGAGTTTCTTCAGAACCCTGGGGTGTATACCATTTGGTCCAGTTAATTTATTACTCTTCAGTTTGTCAATCAGGTCTACCACATCTTCTAGGTTCACCGTGATTTGGTTCAGTCCATCTGAATCATTACCCATGCAAACCTTCTCCAGTATGGGTATGTCCCCAATGTCCTCTTCGGTAAACACCGAAGCAAAAAAATCATTTAATCTTTCCGCGATGGCCTTATCTTCTCTAAGTGCCCCTTTAACCCCTCGATCATCTAATGGTCCAACTGACTCCTCACAGGCTTTCTGCTTCTTTATGATAGTTTTACCATTTTGCCTGGCAGAAATGTCAGACTCACTGGTTTGTAATTTCCTGGATTTTAAAATCCTTGTTCCCTTTTTAAAAATTTGCTTTACATTGGCAACCTTCCAGTCTTCAGATACCATAGATGATGTTATTGATAGTTTTCAAATTTGTAATAACATTTCCGCAGTTTCATTTCTCAGTTCTTTCAGCACTCTGGGATGTATACCTTCTGGTCCATGTGATTTGCTATTCTTTAGTTTGTCAATTTTCCCTAGTACATCTTTCAGGTTCACTCTGATTTGTTTCAGTTCCTCTGAATCATCACCTTTGAATATCATTTCTAATATGGGTAAATCTCTTACATCTTCCTCAGTGAATACTGAAGCAAAGAATTCATTTAATCTTTCCGCGATGGCCTTATCTTCTCTAAGTGCTCCTTTTTTCCCTTGATCATCTAATGGTCCAACTGACTCCCTTGCAGGCTTTTTACCTCAAATGTACCTGAAAAAGTTTTTATTATGAGATTTTGCTTCCATGGCAAGCTTTGTTTCAAATTCTCTCTTTGCCTTTCTTATCGATGCTTTGCATCTGACTTGCCAGTGCTTATGCTGTTTCCTGTTTTTTTTTTCATTTGGATCCCTTTTCTATTTCTTGAAAGATGTTCTTTTAGATATTATAGCCTCTCTCATCTCACCTTTCAATCATGCCAGTAGTCATTTAGCCTTCTTTCCATCTTTTCTAATGCATGGAATACATCTTTTCTGGGTTTCCAAGATGGTATTTTTAAACAACATCCATGCCTGAGAAACATTTTATCTTTGCAGTTGCTCCTTTCAGTTTTTTCCTAACCATTTTCCTCATTTTTTCAGTCACCTTTTTGAAAGTTAAATGCTGTCATATTAGATTTCTTTTTTGTGCTCCCTCTAGTTATTAAGTCAAATTTGATAATGTTGTGATCACTGTTGCCTTCTGGCACATTGCCCACATCTTTGAGAATGGGTACCATGAAACTGATCTTATTAACGAAAAAAGCAATGGCTTAAACTGCTGACACTGGATACCAACATTAGCACAGCATAAGAGGACAAAGTATAATTGATCTCCATTATTGTTTTTTTAATTCCAGATAAGAGCACAGTCCCTCACTGGGCAGCATCCATCTACTTGATCTTTACTTTTCTGTGGGAAAAAGTGAAAGAGCCACTCTGGCTGTTGACATCCTTTCTTCTTTCTGTGGTGTGGTATTGCAGAGAGCAGTTACTGAAATGGTAAGTTTCTTAATTTGCATAACAACGATAGGGTGCCTGTCACCACTACTAGAAACTTTTATTGCATTGTCTGCATTTGCAAATTGTTCATTGACAGCTGTTTATTTTTTATTTTACAGGTGGACTGTCTGTTTTCAAGGAAAAAGTAAAATATATTTATTTGACATTTGCTTTCGACTCTGGAATTAAAAAATTAGTGATGTTATAATAGGTATTTTGTATTTTTGATTTAGAAAATCTCACTGTGTCTGCAGAAGTGGATCTGCTTGCTTACTGTGCCAGAGAGTGGAAGGGGGATACACTGCAGGCAAGAGATATGAGAAAGGTAACTAAAATGCTTGGTAATTTTTTCGTTAGTGCCAACCCAGCAACTCTCCCTACCAGGCAGGCTGCAGAAGTGGCTCCACTCCCACCCAGGCACATTTGCAGAAGCAGCGGCTCCTTTCCCAATGAACTGACACCTCATGGCCTCTGCCGATGTTACAGCCTCTTACCAGACAAATACACACACACACATTCAGTCTAATACAGGGCCTCTCGCAACACATTTTTGGTGACCTCTCTCAATCTCCTTCATGCCCAGCAGTTACATTCTCTCAATCCTCCGTCTCCTCAGCAATCACACACACTCATTTTTCCAGTCCTTTTTCATCCCCAGCAGTCACCAGTCTCTCTCACACACACACACACACACACACACACACACACACACATACACACACATACACACACACACACACATACACTCTGTCTCTCTCTGTCAGCTCCCCCATCTCCAGTAATTTCTTGCTTTTTCAGTCCTCCCTCATCCCCAGCACTCACATGTTCCCTCAATCCCCTCCATCCTATGCAGTCACTGTTTCAATCCCCCCATCAGTCATGCTCCCTCTCAGCTCCCCCATCCTCACCATCCCCAGCACTCTCTCAATACCCCCATCTCCAGAAGTTACTCTTTCAGTCCTCAGCTATCGCTTTCTTAATCACCCTCATCCCCAGCCTTTTTTCCCCAGTGGCTCAAGCCATTATATACCAGCACTTCCTTTACAGAGATGCATTCAGGTCTTCAAAGAGCCACAGGTTGCAGACCTCTGGTCTAAAAGGAGGGGGAGAATGGATGAAGGGAGGAGAAATAGCAGAAGATATCTGGTGAAAGGAAGAGGAGAGAAAATGTCTGGGAAAAAAAGGCAAGAAGAGGGAGAGAATGCCAGGAGGGAGGGGAGGGGGCATCATTGACTATTTGCTCCAGGGCCGGCCCTGTTTAGATGCCATTCTGAGTGAAATAGACAGAAAATCCAAACACTATGTTTTTCTGCTGGGAGGGAGGGGGGTGGGGGGTGCAGGGAAGTGGGATCCTTTTACCCTCCTGCTCCGAAATCTCTGCAAAGTAAGTGGTAGCTGTCCAAGCTTCAGTAATTTTCTGGTCTGGGTTTCAAAAGTGTCTTCTTTTCTGTATGCCCTTGCTGTCTGTTCTGGCTGGTTGCAGTTCTGTTTGTCGTGTTTACAGGTCTTCCCAGCTTCCTCCCCAATTTTCCCCCCTTCCCTCTCTGTTCTCTTTGGCTGGGGTATTTATCCTGCAAAACAAAACCTTTCCCCTTGGAGTCAGCTAGTCACAATTTTGTCATTAAAGTAGACTGACAAAGTTATCTTTGGGTGATTTTTAAGGTCCACTGGTCTCTTAGTTTCTTTCAGCCTCCCTCCCTTCTCCTTTTGTTCCTTCTCCCCTTCTCTTCTTCCCTCAACCAATTCTCTTTCCTCATCTCCCACATTTTGCTCTCAGTTCTTCTGGCAGCCAGTAGCATGGGGAGTAGGATTTCTATTGTGTGACTCTGCTTTCTTCCAGCAAGCATTAGTCGGCTCTGAGCAGCAAAGCTCTTCCTCGTGAACCAGATGCCAGAGCCACTTCTGCATCCGGCTTGTGTAAGCCAGCTGTGCCCCTGCTGCTCTTTTTGCCAGGGACCAGTGCTTCGAGTTGCATGAGGACTGTGGCTACTCTGTCTACCAAAAATTGAATTTATGGTCGTATTTGAGGAATGTTGACCTAATAATATTTATCTAAGCATATTCTGGGTGTATGCTGTTTGAGATGTATGCACAGGTCTTCCAAATTCCCAGGCGTATTCCTACGAGAAGGCTTCATGCAGATTGAGTTGGGGGGGGTATTGTGTATAGTGGGAAAGGGAGGTTTGTCCTTCTGCTGCCTGTGCTGTACCTGCTTGAGTCAACACCTTTCATGAATGTAAAGGTTTGCTTTTAAGAGAGATAATTTTCAATATTTTTTTAGGCTTATGAAAATTTATTTTGGAGGCACCATATTAAACATTTACGACAAGTCAGAGGAGATTACTACTGTGTGCTGAGAGCAGTTTTGTTTCAAATATTCAGCCAAGGTATTTCTTTCCCATCATGGATGAAAGAGAAAGAGATTTTAAAGGTAAATATCAATATATTTTAAAGCAAATTAAAAAAAAAACTTCTTAATGAAAAGAACACAGTAGTTCTGAGAAAATATATGAGGCTTATTGATGCTGTTGCCTGGGTGCTTGGGGAATAAAGAAATAATTTTTCTTGAGGTGAGAGGAGAGGAGCACATTTAGCTCAGGTAACTCAAAATGGGGAATGCACTGAGCTGTGATCAGAACATCTCTGCTTGCCCTATGTTACTTCATTGCTGGGCATGCTTGCCCAGAATGGGAATGCTGTGCCCATGAGAAGAAAATTGACCCTGTGCTTAAGATAGCTGCCAAATTACCACACATCAACTAATCTCAACAGTTTATTTATCCCTGTTGGAATAATGTTGATAGAGATCTGAATGGCTGTGACCAGTCAAACAGGGAAGGAAGCAGAAAACGGAGCATGGCAGACATCCTCTGTTACAATCGCAGGGGGGCAAAAAATGCCTGAGGTTGAACAGGAAACTTCCTCACGACAACAGAGGTAATTAACGCCACAACTGTTATTGCCCATGAGAACATGTGGCCAGCGCCACTTTAAGGTCTTGCCGCTGGGATTAGCATAGGTAGTAAGTGAAGCAGCTTTCTCTGGAGGAGGACTGCACCACATGGAAGGCCCTAAACTGCCTCTGTACCCAAGTCAACGGGTCAAAAGCTGACATGGTGACATGAGGATTCTCTACCCAGACGTGAGATCTGCAGTTTTGGCAAAAAGCAAACCATGCAGCACTTTTTTGTTCTGCATTTTGCTTGAGGACGACTCCTGCCAGCATGGGATCTTGCTGAGGCCAACTCATGAGGTTTGAAATATGCTTATCCATGGAAAGAAATATTACTTTGATGGATGGACTCAAGTAGAAGACATAGCAGCAGAAGATCAAGTGACAACAGTATCATCAGTTCTATCCAAAAACTGCTTGAACTGTATTGATCTTCAACTGATCCAAGAGCCGTCCACAGAATATTTAATGACCAAAGGTTCTGGTTCTAGTTTGAAAATTGTATTACTGGGTAATCACAAAAGCCAGGTTACTCACAAATAAGATACAAACTTTCTAGATGCTTCTCGTGGCTTCTCTCTGGCTATAAAAGACCCAGTTTATAAATCATGCCCTTAGTCCAATGAACCAGAGAGGAAAGGGCAGTAGAGCCTAACATTGGTGAGCTCAGTTCAGTTCCGGGGACCATAGCCGAAGAGCTTACATAGAAGCTCATGCCAGATTCCTCCAAATCTGTGAATGCCACTGATTTGTTACAAGGACACGAGATGAGAGAGGGAGATCATGCAATGCAGAGGAGAAAGGGCCATACACTGAAGGCAAGTAAGCTTATTCTCATTTTCTCTGCCTCTGTCTTTCATACCTTGGATAGGTCAAGAGGGAGGACACTGCTGTCTTAAATCATTACTCCTGCAATGGAACATGAAGGTGGTACAGGAGTACCAGATTGTTCCATCTGATATTGCACATACCATAACTAGCCCTCTGCTGGCGAAGATTGTAAAGGGAAAGGCTGTTCTGAGACTGAATAAGTCTCCCTGATACAGGAGGCGATACATCTGAATTAAGATTTGGCATTCCAGATTAAAATGCTGATAGGAAATTGTTCTATTAGATTTGTACCTTGCCTAATTATAATCCATAAGAGTTTCCCTAAGTGGCTTAAAAAAAACTCTGTGATACATTTCATAAGGTACATTTGATAACAATGCATTTAATAAAGAAAATATAAAGAGGTCGATATGCAAAAGGTTTTTCTAACTAACTTTTAGAGTTAGATGGAAAAATCCTGAATTTTGAATATTTCCCCCTACTCCCTCATTAATGGGCCAATTTTTAAAAAGCCACATGCGTAAAAAGTGGGGATTACGTGCATGGCCGGTCCTTGTGCGTGCTGCGCGCATTTTAGAATGGGCCCGGCCACACATGTAACCCCTGTTACGGGCAGACGTGCTGGGCTCAAAGAAAGGGGCAGGCCAGGGGGGGTGGGGAGGGGGTGGGGTGGGGAGCAGGCCAGGACAGCACCATTCGATGCTGTCCCAGGGAAGCGTGCACCGGCAGTCATCCAGCACATGGAGATTACTTCTGCTCCAGAGGAGCAGTAAGTAATCTAACAAATAAAAAAGTAAGTAGCTAGGAAGGAGTCATGGAGGAGAAGGGAAAGGGCAGGAAGGTTAGATAGGGTATAGGGAACCGGGAAAGTCCTAATTCCGTCGCTGTGCGTGAGCTTTTAAAATCCCCTCCCCCCTGCATGCGGAGGAGGCCATCCCACCCGCACATGTGTGTGCAGATGTTAAAATTCCCCGCGCATGAGCACGCGGATATTGTATTTTATAACACGTGCGCACGTTATAAAATAGCCACATCCATGTACGCGCGCGGGTCTTAAAATCGACCCATAAGGTTTGTCCAGGCAAATTCTTGCCTGCACAGAATTTACCCAGGTAGAAAGAGGTGGTACTGAGGGCTTTTCTTGGGGAGTGGTTTCACTTTGTCAAATCTTGTCCTATAAATACCTGTCCTAAAGTTATCCAAATAACTTATTCCGGATGTGTTCAGTGGAATGTTTGTCCAGGTACGTTCCGCTGAACGTCTGGTTCGAGTTACCCAGATAAGTTTCTCATGGGCTGGCTTACTCAAAGATGGAGCTCAAACTAAGCAGATGATAATAAATACCCCCATCACGTGGCTGGAACCCGTGCCTCACTTTCACTAAGAAGAAAGTTTCTTGGGGGCATTCTGTGTTGTGCTCTTCTGTTTCCAAATGTTGCCAATTTTTATTCTAATATGCTGTCTGCATTGGTAAATTTTTTAAGAGTAAAAATTGTGCACCATTATGGCCATGTGTCCTGAGGTCGTTTTCATCTTTTTATTGTTTGCTCATTTCATATATATATTAACACGACGTCTTCACAGGTTCAGATATAGCAAACGTTTAGCGTACTTTACATAAATAACATAGGATGCTATTGCATGATGTCAAACAACTTCACTAGACGTTAGGATCTTTCAGTCAGACTTATATGGTTTGGGATCAATCCTTTGTCATATGATTTCAAAATGAATAAGATACAAAAAAAGGGGATGAATCAACACTAGTCTGAAACTTGTAAGCACTGGTGCTAGTCATCCAAGATTTCAATTCTGGATGCTGTCCTTTCATGCATCTTTTATTATACATTCATATAAAAATAAAAAGCTAAAGTTTGATCCAGAATGAGACTACATCTTATATTTCCTTACCTCATGCTTGGAACAGAATGGGCTGGGCATTCTGGCTGCAAAATCTTAAGTAGCCCTTTGTGGAAATGTAAACATCAATGGAGGAAAAGGTTTTGAAGGTTGTAGGGGGCTATGATTATCCAGGGTGAGGGGATGAATCTAGAAGGAGCAAGTAATTTAAAGGCAGAAAGAAGGTTCTGATTCTGTCCTTCAGAAATTGTAGGGAAGAATAATTTATAATCCATACTTTTGAGCCCATCTGCTATCCTGGAAGGTTTTATGGCCAGAATAAAGACACAAAGGAAAAGCAAGTTGTCTTTAGAAGGAAGTTTTGACAATTATGATTTGAGCCAAACACCATATGTGGGAGATAAGGGTTGCAGGGAGGTCATAATTGTCTAATACGTTTTGGATAGTTTGGACTGTTGGGAGAGCATCTGTTCTGTAGTTCTTTCGATATACATAGTAACATAGTAATATCGGCAGGTAAAAACCAGATGGTCCATCCATTCTGCCAGCAAGCTGCTTATGGTAGTAACTGCCACTATGTGCAGGTTACCACCATGTCTTCTGTTAAGGGTAACAAATGTTTGTAAGAACATAAGAAGTTGCCTTACTGGGCAGAGCGAGAGTCTTTCAAGCCCTGAATCCTGTTTCCAACAGTGGCCAATCCAGATTACAAGTACCTGGCAAGTACCCAAACATTAAATATATCCCATGCTACTGAAGCTGGTAATAAGTGGCTGTTCCCTAAGTCAACTTGATTAATAGCAGTTTATGGACTTCTCTCCCAGGAACTTATCCATATTTTTTCTAAACCTAGCTATACTGACTTCCTTAGCCATATCCTCTGGCAATAAGTTCCAGAGCTTAATTGTTAAGATTGGTGATGAGAGGAGTTTGGTCAGATCCTATTTTAACACAAAGTCAAATGTCATCTGCAAATAGGTGACATTCAATGTTGAAGGATTGAATATAGTCACAGTTTGGATGAATGTAGATGTTGAAGAGAATTGGGAAGAGCCCTGAGGCCCTCCACATGTGAGGTTTTTAGGGGTGAATAATTTGTGGCCCACTGACAGATTGGGTTATGTTGGACAGAAAAGATTCAAACCATTTAAGGGCAGTACCTACAATGCCAATGTTTTCTAGTCACTGAATTAGGAGACTATGGTCAATTGAGTCAAAAGGTGTGGAAAGATCTACAAAGACTACAGACCCCTTGGTCTATGTCACAGTTTCACCTGTTATGCAGCCTCCCTGTGCCATGGTTGCCCCTATCATGCAGCCTCACTACCAGCAGAGGTCTTCAGCGAGCCCCGCTCCCAGTAGTGCAAGTTAACTCATTGCTGATCTCCTGATGCCTCAGCCCCAGGCCTATGTAACCCAGTCCCTCCAGTCCTTAGGGGCTTTTAATTGAGTCACCTCTGTTTCTTGACCTGGCCACTTCCTTCTCGCTGTTCTGTCTTGTCTTATGGCCTACTCAGGCCTCCTGCCTTGCCTTGTGGCCTATCCAGACGTACTACCTTACCTTGTGGCCTATCCAGGCCTTTTACATTGCTTTGTGGCCTACCCAAGCCTCCTGCCTTGCCTTGTGGTCTTTCATGGCCTCTTATCTTGCTCTGTGGCTTCTCTTGGTCTCTTGTCTTGCTCTATGGCCTATCATGGCTCCCTGTCTTACTCTATAGTCTTCCAGGCTTCCTTGCCTTTCTCTGTGGCCTCCTAGGCCTCTCTATCCTGCTTTGTGTCCTCTCTATCCTGCTTTGTGGCCTCTGACTCATAAGCGTTACCTTGCCCAGTCTCGTGCCCCATTGGGCTTTCTTGTTCCCTGATGCCTGTCTAGTCCAGTCCTTGTTCAGTCCTGACCTTGTCTTGCCGTGTCCAGTCTAATCCCTTGTATGTTTTCCCAGGCCTTGCCCTTGCCTCTGGTTCTGGTCTTGCCCTCAATTCCAGCCTTGTCTCTGCTTAGTCCCAGCTCCCAACCAGTATCTGCATGCAGCTCCCAGCCAGGACCCTGCATCCACCTTCCAGCCTGAGCTTGACTCCAGCCCCTAGCCTGTGTACACACACACAGCTCCCAGGCCTTGCCTGCTTTAGCCATGATGTTCTGCAGAAGACAAGTCCTACCAGCCCCCAGAACCCAAGGGCTCAACCTGTGGGGGAGGGAGCTTTTTAGGCAGAAGACCAGCTCCAGTCCTGTACTGCTTTTGCGGGGGTGCTCCCTGACTCCAGCCTGCTATTCCGTGATAGTCTGCATTTAGATGAATCCCACTGGTTATGTTTAAAAGGATAGGTTCTGTTCTGTGTCCTTTCTTAATGTTGGATTGATGGGGATACAGGATGTTGCCCTCTTCAAGGAAGTCGAGGAGTTAGAGGTAGACTACATTTTCTACTAGTTTGGATTAGAAGTGGGGGCTAGAGAATGGAATGTAGTGATGGATTATTTTGGCGTCAAAGCCAGGTTTCTTCAGGGTAGGTTTGATTACTGCTTCTTTAAGTGTGTCAGGAAAGAAGCCTTGAGATAAGATGTCATTGACTATTTTGGATAACCATTGGGGCTAGATCTTGTCTTAAGTTGCGAACAGGTAGATGGAGAACTGATGTGGCTGCTGTTTGACTCCTGTGTCCTGGATGTTAGTGAGAGCCACAGAGATTGGAGTGATATTTTAACTTTATCATCAGTTTAGTGGTTCTTAAGCTCACTTGCCCCTCAGAACAAGAGTTTTTTTTCCTATTGTTTGCCCATCCTTATGGAATGCACCACCATCTGATTTGTGAGCTATTTCAGACTATAAATTATTCCATAAAAAAAACAAAAGCTCATTTTTTCTCAGGCTCTCTCTTCAGATTTTGTTTGAGATTTATATCATTTTATATCTAGGATTTTATCTTTGTTTAACATTCAGTATGTGTTTTAGTTTGTCCTCTGCTTAGAATGGTGTCACTACTATATGCAGATTATAAAATATTTTAAATAAAAATGTGTACAAAAATAAACCATTTGTCATTATAAATGTGAACTGTTGTAAGTTTCCTAGCAGATTAGATTCGCTGTGAACAGCTTCTCTAGAACTTTCCTTTCTTCTTGGTGACCTATAACTAAAGTTTTTATCCAAGTTGTGTTCTTGCCTAGCCCTTGCCTGAGATGTTTTTCTACCAAAATCTTCTGCAGGTAGAATTAAAATCTTTTAATGCACAATCTAGAGTGCCTTTCTTGTCGTAAGTATGAACGCCCTTCCAGTTGTACACATTAATGAAGTTATTTCCTGTAATGATGTGTGTTAATAACAATGTGAGTTCCTGAGAATGTTATGGTTGGTGAATCCTTATTACTGATGCATATTTTTTCTCCACACCCCAGCTCCCAGAGAGACTTCTGTATTCCCAAGGTTGTAACTGGATTCAGCAGTTCAGCTTTGGACCAGAAAAATACACAGGCTCAAGTGTTTTCATCAAATTACGCAAATGCCTGGACTTCTTGAAGAATCAGGTGTGTGTTAAGAAGGTAACAAACCAAAGGCACAATTAGACCCCCCAGTATGGTTGCCATGTTAGTTCATTTAAATGACAGAAATAAAAGACAACACACAAAAAATATATAAAATAGGTGATAGCTTTTTATTGGACTAACTTAATAAATTACTTGTTGAGCTTTCGGGAACTGTAACAGAGAATAGTAATATAGTAATGATGGTAAAAAAAAAACAAATGGTCCGTAGAGTCTGCCTAGCAAGTTCCTTATGGCAGTAACCGCTGCTTCATGCTGATTACCCACAAGGTTGTAATATTTACAATCAAAACCAAGCAACTATCAAACCTATAACAAAATTATTGCTAGCAACATTTTTACAGGGTGAGCAGCTTTCGTGATAATTCAGACAATGCTGCTTGAAGGTGCTTTGCTTTTGGACTTGGCCATAGAAGCAGTCCAGTCCTTTTTCCCCTAAGGTCTGCATATCAGTACCTTGGACTGTAAATGTCGGGGCCCAAAATTGGCTATTGTCTGAAATCCAAGACCCCTTTTTCCCCCTCACCATCGAAGTGGAGAGCAATGTTGCAGTTGCATCAAAAGCATCAAGGCTAACACTGTATTGCACAGGTCAGATTGTTTTGCTCTTACAATATGGTCCATGCCCGCTTTAGTCTCTGTGGGAAAAGCCAAATCCCAAACTAACCCTGGGATTCATCATTCGGCTATAAATATAAATAAAGCGGAATGATGGCCTGCGGGGGAAAAAAGGGGCGGGGGAAGTGAAAGTATGCAGCCGGCCGCATCACGGTGGTGTGTTTTCGCCTGCCATGGTTGCGGCTGGGCCGCACACTTTCGCCCCCCCATAGCGCCATGGGAAAAAGTGTAGTTATTTCCCGTGGCACTTCCGGCGATTATGTGGAAAACATTATCGCCCGCAGCGCTGCTGGGCCATAACCTCGCCCAAACACCCCCCCTCCCCCACACTCTTCCCCTTCCCCTGACTTAAATTGTACTGCTGTGATAAGGGCACATCGCAGTTTAAAGAATGACCCTGTAAATGTGTTCAGTTTGAAAATTGTGCAAGGTTGTATTTGCAAAAGTTGCTCATGCATAATTTTAAGGAGGGACCTCTGTGAAGTGCTAGATTAATTAAAAGAGGGATGCTTCTCTTGCAGTTTTGCTGGAGCAGATACTTTAATGAGACAAGGACCTGGCACAGACAGCTGAACAAACTTGTTTTTGCACTTCTTTGTAAAGGTGCAGTTTGCCAGCTAGATAAATGAACAATGCCTAAACAAAATAGCTGTTAACATGGCAATATACTTATATATAATATATGTTAACAATGAAATAATACTTTTACACTAATGCCAAAATTGTTTTAAATACTTTTTTAAAATTCAGGTTTCCCTTCCCTCCAGCCCCCAAAAAACTAAAGTTATGATAACTGCATATGATGATAAAACTTATGTCATATGCCATTGGTTCATAGAAATGATAACCGGGTTTTTTCTGGGCACTTTATACATTTTACCAGTTCAGTCATGTGTGATTTGATTTTTTTGCTGCCAAATAAATGTATGATGGTTTATCTTTTTGTGGGGTTTTTTTTTTCCTGTGATATTTGCTATTGGTTTTATTGTGCACCACTTTAGATAACTTTTTGAAAGAATGGGAGGCAGTATATAAATAAATGAATGAAATTAAATATGTATATCATATCATATATATTTGCAGCTATCACAAAGATGCATCCATGTTAGGGATGTGCAAAGGAAAAAAATTAGTTTTTGGTTCTTTTTTTTATTTTTCATGGGTTTTTTAAATTTTCATGTTTTTGTTTTTTTTGGGGTTTTTTTTTGCTTTTGGCAAATAAGGTACGCGATTAGCAAATAGCGTGTACTATTTGCCAAAATCAATAAAATGAAAAACTTGTTTTTCCTGACTCAAATTTGGTTTTAAACAAATCCAAAACAGGTGTGTCCTGTTTTACACATTCATTTAAAACGAATACATATCTGTAATCCATGTCTTAAATGAAAATCGCCAAGAACAAAAGAGTCAATTGCAGGTATGCACGCAGTATGCAATACAGAGCTCAAAGCATTCGTAGCAGGCTTAATATTGCTTGTTACCGCTTGTTAAACAGACATCATACATGCAATATTGTAGACTGTCATAACAGCTGCAAGTGTGGAGATAATTGCTTACTCTCATACATACACCAGGTCATGTACATGTATTAAAAAATGAAAAGACAGGGTAGAAAGAATCTGTATGGGGAGCAAAACAGCTGTTAGCCTCAAATAAAACACAATGGTGCCTTACCTTCAGGTCAATCCTGCCCTAAAGATCAACCTTGGGCAAGTCACTTTACCCTCCATTGCCTCAGGTACAAACTTAGGCCTGGATTTATCAAAATGCGATAAGTATCGCATGCGATAGTAAAAGGGGTGTGTTTTATGCTAATATACAGTTTATTGCAATTTGTGCTAATTACCTATGCGAAGAGCTAAGTTAGCACAAATTGCAATAACATTTTCAGACTTTGCAATAAGTGCGATACTTGTTGTATTCCCTGCATTCAACCACTGGGGGACCATTGTTAATGGTCTGGGGGGAGGGAGGGAGAGAGAGAGAGAGACTAGCCATAATGTCCTCTCCCTAGATAGGTATTTCTATCCCTATGGGTGGCCCACCTACTAACTTGAGGTGAGGTTTAGGTATTAGTGTAGGGGATTAGGGGGCCACTTTGATATTCAAAGTGAGATGTACGAACAGAACAGTGGTGTCTTGTGAAGATTTGATGACCTACGGAGTGAGGAAACTCACTCCAACATGAGAGAGAGGAAACACCCAATGATGAGATTTGGGCAATGTTCTCTCCACCTAGCTTGATGTTACCCAGGTAGAGAATCCATCAAGCTAGGTTGAGAGAACCTTGCACAAATATCATGTTGGAGTGAGTTTCCTTACTCCGTAGGTCATCAAATCTTCACAAGAGACCACTGTTCTGTTCATATGTCTCACATTGAATATCAAAGTGGCCCCCTAATCCCCTACACTAATACCTAAACCTCACCTCAAGTTACTAGGTGGGCCACCCATAGGGATAGAAATACCTATCTAGGGAGAGGACATTATGGCTAGTATCTCTCTCTCTCTCTCTCTCTCTCTCTCTCTCTCTCTCTCTCTCTTCCCCCCCCCCCCCAAGATGGTTAGGTGGGAGCTTCAAATCCACTAAAAAAGGCTTCAAAAACTTTACCATCAGTTTAGTGGTTCTTAAGCTCAATTGCCCCTCAGAACAAGAGTTTTTTCTATTGTTGAACCATCCTTATGGAATGCACCACCATCTGATTTGTGAGCTATTTCAGACTATAAATTATTCCATAAAAAAACCGAAAGCTCATTTTTTTCTCAGGCTCTCTCTGCAAACTTGTGCATGTCTGCCAAATTGCAACACTTCTTTTAAATGTTTATGTTGTAAATAAACACTATCAATACTTGGTTATAACCGTCATAAACCTAACCCTACAAAAACAGAAATCATCCATCTAACTTCAATTACAAATCCCAGTAACAGTTCACCATCTCATCTTTTATTATTAAACAGCTTCTCTATTCCTATCTTTACTCATGTATGTAGTCTTGGGGTGTTAATAAACTTGGATCTTTCCTTAACACAACACATCTCTGAAATAGTAAAAAAACATTTTTTCAAATTATATATGCTGAAGTGTCTTCGTCTTCTGCTCTTCCATCAAGACTTTTGCACGGTTCTACAATCTTTGATTTTCTCTGGATTTGACTACTGTAATGCACTCTATCTGGGTCTTCCTGATATAGCAATCCGACCTCTCCAATTAATCCAAAATTCAGTTGCATGTGTACTATCCGGTTTTTCACTCAAAACCATATAACAGCTATTCTGTTTTCTTTGCATTGGCTCCCCATTAAATTCAGAATCCACATCAAAACTTTGTCTATCATCCATTCACTCATACATAATCCTACATCAACTTGGTGGTGCTCCACTTCGTAATTTTACAAACCTACAAGACACTTAAGATCTTTGAACAAAAACCTATTAGACATCCCTTTGGTCCACCTTGCAAGACTAGATATCACCAGAGAAAGAGCTTTTTCTGTTGCAGGCCCATCAATTTGGAACAACTTACCTAACACACTTCAACAAATTTCAAATATAAAAGAATTAAAAAAAACACTGAAAACATATCTTTTTCAACAAGTATTCAATACCCAAATACAAGAAAACTTTTAATTTCCAACTCCAGCGACACCTGTAAACTGTATTTGTACTTGATTTTGAACTTGTATTGCTAATGTGACATATGTTTAGTTTTTAGCCTTTATTTTATTTTTTACTTCACACTCATTTGTTTTATATTGTTTTTTTTATATATTGTGTATGTACCTGTATGTGAACCATATTGACCTTTTTTTTTTTTTTTTAAATGGAAAAAATGGTATACAAACAATTTTAAATAAATAAAATAAATAAAATTATACTTCCTGTAAGTGTAAAAAATAATATCATTGTTCCTGCAATTGCTTGCAATTTTCCACTTTTTTTTCAGCAATGTCTGTGATAAGGGGTGGATTTTCAAAAGGTTTAGCCAGCTGATTAAACTGAACCTGTTAAAATTGTCGTCCCCCCCCAATGCTTAATTTTAACTGGGTAAATGCACAAGGCGCATAAATGCGTTAAAGGAAGTAGGATAAGTTGGGGGAAGGGGTGGAATTTAGCCGGTTAGTGCTGACTTTTAGCCCTAGCAGGGAAATTACCTGGTTAATTCTGAGCTGAAGAATTAGCTGGCCTAAATTTAACCAGGAACAATTTGTCCAGCTAGATTTAGGTGAGCTTCCAGATCAAAAACGTAGTCCGGCTAAAAATAAAGGATAAAATTGGCTGGTTCTCGTTCCCATTCAGCTGGTTTTTGAAAAAGGACCCGAATGTAACTATAAAATGAAAATGTGTGCTGTTGTGTAGATCATTTCTCTTTCTGCCTGAGTCTTGTTAACTGCGAAAAGAGTGTAACATCTCAGAAGCAGCAGGGCCTTTGGTTACTTACTTCTAAAACCCTGAATCCCTTCCCACCCCAATATCACAAAACCTGATCCCTGACTTTTTATACAAGTTTAAGAAATATATGTTGTTTAAATCTTAAGGGGGTTCAGTTTTCAGAATTGGGCATATTGATGCAAAGTCTCAAAGGGGATGTATGAGCACTGATGCACCAGTTTTCAAGAGGGAAATCCGAGTATAATTTCCCTGTGAAAATATCCCTGGGAAAAAGTGCCCATGGAGATTTGCACCTCCTTTTCACTGTGGGTAGATTTTCCTTGAAATAATACTTGTAGATGTGAAAAATATCACGTATTCATGTCAATGGCCCTCCCTGACCTAAAGCCACTCTCAGGCCTGCCTATTGCTTACCCGGCTAAAAGTACTTATATTGTAGATGGTCCTCCATGCTTACTTTTATCCTGGTTAGGGATGGCAAATTTTCAGGCAGCCAATATACCTAAATGACTTCTGAAAATTGCCCTGTAAATATGTGCTGTGATATTCTTGGATATCAGTAAGATACAAATATTGCCTATTTAAATAAAATGTTTGCCAGGCACCTGGACATGTACATTATAGAAGCTGCAGGGAAACTCGTCAGGATATAGTGTGGCAAGTGTTCCCATTTCTGATCCAATCTCTCTTAACACCATTCTACAAATCCATACAGGTGGTAAGAAGGGTGTTTAGAAGCAGAGCTTTCTCGTCCTGACCTTGGTGACCCTGAAACAGCTGGTTAGCAAGGACTTGACTTACTAACATTTGGAGACAGGCAATTGCCTTTTGTTGACCAATCTTTTCAGCAAAAAAGTTCAGGAGGCAGATGTAGTGGAAAGCTGCTGGCTGAAAAGGTTATATATATTTCGTAAAGCCCTTTGGCATCCTGTTTATATATCACCTTCCATACAAACAAGATTAATTCAACTGATATTGTCCTAAACTGTATTTTATGTGTTCTTAGTATTGATTATTTTTCCTTTTTTTCAGTGGACTGAAATAATTGGAGCTAGAGACCAGGAACAACGAGAAGAGATGTGTAGGATTCTATTTGCTGATGAGGACAAGGAGTATAAGCTTTATGAAGCTGTAAAGTTCATTATGTTATACCAAGTAATAGAAGCCCATGAAAATATGAGGAATGGACAGGATATCCCCAGCTTTTTCAGTCTTGTCTTTACTCGTGACACCTCATCTGACCCTTTGAGCTTCATGATGAATCATCTGAATTCTGTGGGCGACACCAATGGATTGGACCAGGTAAACTTCTGTGGTGAAAAATGAATTTTTGTTTGTATTTCAAGAGGCCAGGCAACACCATATGAACAGAGCACATTGTTTCAGTACTTGCGGTTTACATTTAAGAAT
The DNA here is from genome assembly GCF_901001135.1 of Rhinatrema bivittatum. Classification (NCBI taxonomy): domain Eukaryota; kingdom Metazoa; phylum Chordata; class Amphibia; order Gymnophiona; family Rhinatrematidae; genus Rhinatrema; species Rhinatrema bivittatum. The sequence goes on from NC_042616.1 coordinate 402,370,220, forward strand.
GAGACTGGCATTTTTTTTCATTGATTGCGCCATTCATAGAGAAGAATAGATAGTAAGAGCAGTCAAACATGATGCTTTTTTTTTTCTGCTGGGAGACTTTGATCTCCATAGGTCAGGCCTTGGACGCATCATAGATTGGACTCATTCAATCCTTGTAATCATACAAGATCATTGCAGTAACTACTATGTGAATGAGGATCTTAGATGCTGAAGCTTGGACATGCTCGTGTTTCATAGCAGTGCTTCCCAACCTGATTGCAGAGTCTGGTTTTTGAGTTGTCCAGAAAATAACAATACAATCTATATTTGTGTACACTGTATCATGCGTATATATCATTGTGTATATATCATGCATATTCATTTTTAGTTATTCTGAAAGCCAGACCTGTTAGGTGAGGCTCCAGGACTAGGTTGGGAAACACTGACTTGCAGTTGCCAGCTGTAGTGTGATTTGGGTAACTAGCAATGGACAGCGTAGGAGTGATGCAGGGGTCGTAAGAGGCCAGTTGTTTGGTTCGAGGCTGTGCTAGTATGGGTAGATATTTAGACCCTTGCAAAGCTTTGTGGTTAGCCGAAGGAAGGGAGAGGAACTGGGTATAAACTTAATGGGGAATTTGTATGCTCATCTGTTCAAGGTGATAGAGTACAAATGAGTACAAATAAATAAAATATCTTAAGGCCTTTGCTTAATGTTATTGTATAGTGTTTTATTTGTATTTCTGCTTTATTGTACATTGTCTTGTAGCCCAATTGGAAAGAGAGAGTTTATAAATCCAAAAATAAATAAATAAAAATTAGAGAGAGAGAAAAAAAATTGGATCAGAAGGGAGATCTTGCGAAATGGACTTTGGAATCTCTATGAATAGAAATTCCATATGTGACAGGGAGGAGTAAAGTAGAGAAGGCACATTACTGTCTGCCTGAGCAGGATGATGAAACAGACTGTGAAAAGCTAATAAAGATTAGACAGGCTAATAAAATTCAGAACACAATAATAATGGGAGAGTTTAATTACCCCAACATTGATTGGGTCCAAGTCTCGTCAGGGCATGCTAGGAAGTTATTTTGGCTCCATGGTTCCTCCTTTTTCTTCCAGTTCAGTCAGAAACAATGCTGGGAGCCTTCGTTTCACAGCTAACGGAGGATATTTCCCCTATTTCTTCTCTCCCTCCTGTTTCTAGTCTGATCCTTGCAGCAGTAATCCTGAGGCTGGAAGCAAAGCACTAGGGCTCCTACTGGAACCCTGTAATATGGCTTCTAAATCTGGCCACATCTGTGTCACCCTTAATGAGGACCATGACTTTCTCTTCTTAGGGGATGTGAACAATGCCCCTGCATCATCGCCAACCCGAGGTGCCGAACACCCAAGTCAGGAATTGATCAACGGACCTTCTGCATGGCAATGTACAGTATGCCACTGAGCCTCTGGGTTGGCTCTCTTTAAAGTTTCTAGATGCCTTAAATTAATGCTTCATGGAGTGGTCCTGGATCTGAGAAGTGGAGAAGCCATTTTAGATTTATTTCTCAGTTGAAAGTACGTTCTAATGTAAAAGGTAACAATTGTGGAGCTGCTGAGCAATAGTGATCATAATTTATTAAATTTGATAAAATCATCGGTGGGAGAATGAGTAAAACTACTGCAGTAGTATTTGAAGTTTAAAGTGGAAGACTACAATAACATAAGGAAACTAAAAATAACAGTTGTAAGAGTTAAATATTTGAAAAGTGGCATGGGAATTATTTAAAAATACCTTCTTGGAAGCCCAGTTAAACTGTATTTCATACGTTAAAAAAATTAAAAGAAAAGACTAAACAACTGCCAGCATATTTAAAGATTGCCATGAAAAAGGCTATGAAAGCCAATAAAGCATCTTTTAAAAAAATTGGGAAGCAGGACCTAATGAGGAAAATCAGAATGAGCTTAAATCAAGCCAAGAGACAATGAGGAGAAAATTGCCCTGCAGGGGACTGTTGGATCCACTGCTTTGCTGTCACTTTTGGCCAGAAAGGAGGCTGTTAGGGCCCTCTGCAGCTTTAACTTGGAGGCTAGAGGGAAGGGAGAACTAGTGGGCCAGATTTAGGTTTGCTTTTGTTGTACCTAGATGTGGCTGGCCAAGTTAAATGGTTAGCACTGAAAATCAATGCTAGTTGTGGAACTTTCTCTCCTTGCCCCCAGGCCCACCCAGAATTTGAATGAATAAATTTAGCCTACAGTGAAAATTAAAGGGATAAATTTAGCTTGTTAGATCAGTTATTTATCAAAGGCTTTGATCTAGCCAGCTAAGTTTTTATTTAGCTGGTTAGATCCTTTGAAATATGGACCTCATGAATATTTTGTTTTCATCTTTATTGAAAAGGATTTTGGGGAGATACTCTCACTAGAACCACTCTTTGAAAGTGATGATTCAGAGGCACTGAAGCAAGTCACTGTGAAACTGGAAGACATACTAGAGCAAACTGATGAGATAAATAATTGCAAATCACCTGGATCAGATAATATTCACTCTAGAGTTCTAAAAGAATTCAAATTTGAAATTGCCAACTTGCTACTGGCAAGCTGTAACCTGCCATTAAAATCTGCCTCTGTACCTGAGGACTGAAGGGTAGCCAGTGTATAAAAAGAGCTCCGGGGTGATTCAGGAAACTACAGACCAGTGAGCCTGATGTTTGTACTGGATAAAATGATGGAAGCTATTGATAAGATCAGAATTACTAGGCATATGGATAGACATGGTTTAATGGAGAGGGGACAACATGGATTTAGCAAAGGAAAGTTATGCCTCACTAACCTAATTCTTTGCAGGTGTAGATAAGACTGTATATCTGGATTTTCAGAAAGCATTGAGCATTGTATGGCTTTTGCTTTTAAACTGTTAATTTGCCTTGGGCTTATATTGGGAAAGGCGTGTATCAAATACAATAGCATACACATTTTATTTCGCAGAGTCCCTCATGAGAGGCTCCTTAGGAAATTTTTTTATGTATTTTGTTTACTTTTTAACTATTCATTAGTAGCTGAAAGTGATTTACATTCAGGTACAATAGGTATTTTAAACCATGGGATAGGAAATGATGTTCTATTGTGGATTGTTAGCTGGTTAAAGGATGGAAAATAAATAGCAGGATGAAACGGTCAGTTTCCCCAATAGATAGAAGAGATTGGTGAGTGCCCCAGGAATTTGTATTGGGACTAGTGCTGTTTAACATAATAATCAATGATCTAGAAAAGGTAGCAATGCGTAAGGTGATCAGATATCCAGATGATACAAAATTATTCAAATTAGTATTGTGGAGCGCTAGGAGAGCGGTCTGCTTACCAGGGGATGTGTGTTCTTGGGCCATGGCTCCACCCCAGAGGAACTCTGAAGACTTGCCACGGTAGGCGAGGCATGCCCGAGCCTGGGCTGGACTGAAGACAGATGACTGGAGATACAGCCCTTTCAGACCTGCTGCAGTGTACGGCAAGATGCGGCAGGCCGGATGGAGTCCAAGGCAGCGAAGACCGGAACGTGAAGATTCAGACGAGACTTAGGAACAAGGTACTTGGATGCACAGACGAGACTCAGGAACGAGGTACTTGGGTGCACAGACGAGACTCAGGAACGAGGTACTTGGGTGCACAGACGAGACTCGGTTATACGGACAGTGGCACGGTCCCTCAGGGCGCCCTACACAGCCAGTACCACTGGTCTGGTCACGGACCACCCTGTCCTACATCCGCGGGAGCGGAACCAGCACAGGAAGGAATGAGGTACAGAAGACGTACACTCAGGCAAGGTTCAAGGTAATCAGAACACTCAGGCAAAGTTCAAGGTAATCAGAACACTCAGGCAATCAGGTAATCAGAAGACTCAAGCAAAGTCCAAGGTGTTTGGGTAATTGCCAGGTTCTTGTGGCCTGGTTTGGCCTCTATTGGAAACAGGATGCTGGGCTTGATGGACCCTTGGTTTGACCCAGCATGGCAATTTCTTATGTTCTTATGTAATCAGAAGACTCAGGCAAAGCACTGGGATGAGACTGCGACGCAGCGCGCCCTACACAGTTCACCCGCGGGACTGGTCACGGACCACGCTGGACTCGAAGAGCCTCTAGATGAGATGTGGAGCAATGAAAAGGAACATGTCTCAGAAGCTGTAGAGGCCTGCACCGAGGCGCGCCCTACTCAGCTGCCAGTGGCTGGTCGCGGACCACGCTGACAGTACAGGTTCTGGCAGAGTCTTTGGCACGGACGGAGCAAGCACTAGGGACTCCGTAGACCAGGGATAAGTACAGAAGCGGAAGTCTCCCGGAGGCTAGTGCTGCAAAAGTGAGGTAGGCCTTGCACCATGAAGCGCCCTACACAGCCCGCCCATGGGGCTGGTCGCGGACCACTACATGGCACGCCAGGAAGAGTGGCACGAGGAACCAGGGGTTCAGGATTTATTTATTTTATTTAGCATTTTTATATACCGACTTTCCAATAACAGAGTTACTGATCAATTCGGTTTACATTTTAACAGAACAATAACATTGACAAGTAAATGTCTTACAAAGAACAGGTCAATATAACTTGGATAAGTATATATGGGGTTAATAACATTTTAAAAGATACATTGCCTAATGCAGGCATAAGTAAGAGATACAGTGCCTAATGTAGGTTAAATAAACAGTTGGTAATTATAAGAGTGGGTTATGATCTTTGACTGCCAAAGTTTACGTGAGCTCTATGGAAGATCTAAATAGCTCACAATAGCTCTCAAGTGGGTTTCCACCGAAAGGATCATTGACATCAGGATCAGGAGAAACATCTGGACTGGATCACGGACATCAGGTACAGATAACAAACATCTGGACTGGAACATAGAATACAGGATCAGGAGTCAGACCTCAGGAGTGGATCACGAACATCAGGCAGACATCTGGACTGGAACATGGACATCAGGACAAGGCGAGGAGCTCCAACGAAGAATAGGAAACACAGGACCTTGAAGAAGAGCTGGAACAAGGACGATTCCTGGATCGAAGGACAGCAGGATCCCAGGAATGTCTAACTCCTTGTGAAGGCAAAGCTGGAATGGACGCTGAGCCCATTTGTAGGGGTGAAGAGGACAATGCCCAGGGAGGGGTCAGAAGAGGGCCACACCTAGCTGGCCCTTGAAAAACTGGAGAGAGGCACACTCCCCGCGCCTAAGGAGAGCTGGAAGAAGAGAAGCAGGATCCGCTGGTGGCGTCCTCGCCATGTAGAAGGCCCACTGAAGCAAGCAGGAGCGCCTCCAGCTGCGAAGAAAGAGCAGGAAGACTGCAGGCACTGACAGGGATGGGGTCCCTGCTGGGTAAGGACCCCTGCAGCAGCAGGCACCAGCAGGGACGGCCTCCCTGCCGGCTGAGGACCCCAGGAGCGGCTGAGCTTGTCGGGGAGAGCAGGAGCGGCAGCAGTGGTCCCGGTCGTGAGGGAGAGCTTGCGGAGGGTCGGCCCTGCTGTGCAGGGCAAGAAGGAACGCGGCCTCTGTGCCGCGGAGGACAGCGTGGGCGGCGGACTGCCGTGCCAAACAGCTGGGGATCCGCGGGGCGAGTCGGCAGCCCGACTGGCCGCAAAGGTAAGAAGTCTGCCCGTGCTCCTCGCGGGCAGGACCACAACAAGTAGTTAAAACACAAGCAGGCACTGAGAAATTGCAGGAGTGCCTTGCAAGACTGGGGAACTAGGCATCTAAATGGCAAATGAAATTTAACATGGACAAATACAAAGTGATGCACTCAGGGAAAAATATGTAGATAGTATTGGGTTCCATATTAGTAGGTCTAGGAAAAGGACTTTTGAGTCATTGTGGATAATATATTGAAAGCCTCAGCTCAATGTGCAGCAGCAGCAGCTGTTAAAAAAGCAAACAGAGTTTTAGGCATTATTCACAAAGGAATAGAAAACAAAACAGGGACTATAATAATGCCTCTCTATCTTGATCCATGATGCGAGCATACCTTTTGTGTGCAGTCAGCACATCTCAAAATAAGATACAGGAGAACTAGAAAAGGTATAGAGAAGGGTAGCAAAAATGATTAGGGAGCTGGAACGGCTCCCTAATGAAGAAAGGCTAAAGAGGTTAGGACTGTTCAGGCTGGAGAAGAGATGAATGATAGGTTTATAAAATCATGAGTGTTGTAGAACAGGTTACTAGGGAACAGTTATTTACTCTTTCAGGTAGCTTTAGGACTAAGGGACATGCCATGAAGCCAGGCAGCAGATTTAAAATACATTTAAGAGTTTTTTGTTTTTTTTTCAGTTTGTTGCCAGAGAATATAGACAAATCTAATAGTATAGCTGAGTTTAAAGAAGGTTTGGACAAGTTTCTGGAGGATAGCTCTGTTAACAACTATTACCAGGTAGACTTAGGGGTTGCAAAAGGGAATGAATATCCTCATTTTGCATCTACTGGTTCTTCCCAGGAACCCAAACTGGCCAGAGACAGGATGCTGGGCTCGATTAATCATTGGTCTGATCCAGCATGGCTTTTCTTATGTCCTCATGTTAGTCATGCTCTGGCCTGGCGTCTGAGATATGTCTTTGGCAGTATGGACAGGAACAAGCAGACAGACTTAATGGGCCGACTGAGCATTTTCTGTCGTCATCTGCTATTGTTACTGTGATAGAAACTGCAGGATGGGAATGGGTTGGTTAGGTGCAACTGGGACTAGATCAGCAAAAGAGAAATTGAGATTGGGGCTAAATTATAAATTGCCAAACAGATTGAAAAAGTAATGGACAGGACCACAAAGTTGTTATATTGTATATCATAGAAAAGATACATGGAAAGACCTATAACATTAAGTACATTTAGTAGGAATGTGCATTCGTTTTCAACGAATGTGTCATCCGCAACAAATAGGTCCCTATTTGTTTGATCGGGGGTCCGCAAAACGCATGGTGATCCCCCACGAATGAAACATATATAAGTTTAATTCGTTTGCTTCACAGTGCTTACTTAGCAGCCTTTTGAAATAGGAGAAGGCCTTGGGGGGTATTCATAGCAACAACCAGCCCTTTCCTGTGAGTCATAAGTGACCTCACAGCCCTGTCATAGAGTGGGTCAGACAGGTTGGCAAGGAGACCAGAATGCCAACGTATCAGAGCAAAGCATTTTTCTAATTCAGCCAATCGCTGCTCTCAGTGCTCTGTGATGCTGTTCCTGCTGTATTTCTACCTTATGCAAGCATAGCACGCAGTGCGCCTTCTTCCTGGCTTCTGGTTGAGAAGGTTGTTGCTCTTTGAGCTCTCTCTGAGTGTCTCAAGTCTTTATTCAATTGCTATTGCTACTTTGCTAGTTTGCTACAATTAATTTTCCATTGCTGAAAAAGATATTTTTTCTTTTTTGCTGCTGTGCCTGCCAGGCAGCCAGGCTTTTTTTTTACTGCCCTTTTTTTTTTTTTTTAATTGAACTCAGACTGTCTCTCCCACTGAGACAAGCTGCCAGCAGTGGCATTCTGCTGCTGATCTTACCCCCTGGTGTAGGTTGCAGGCAGGGTTTGGGTGGTGTGGGTGGGAGATAGTGTGAGAGTTCCAGTGGCTGTCTGGGAGATGGTATTTCCAAACAACAAGCAGCATCACTGTAGGATTTGGGCTTGCTCAGGCTTCCAGTGTTTTATCTGCAGTTTCACACAGAGCAGATAGTGTGAGTTGCAGTGGCTGTCTGGGAGTTGGTATTTTCAAACAACAAGCAGCATCAATGTAGGAATTGGGTTTCCTCAGGCTTCCAGTGTTTTATTTGCAGTTTCATTTTTTGTGCACACAGAGCAGTCTCAGTTGTAGTGTACAGCAAGACACTGCACTGTGTGTCTGTGTGTAGTTTTCCACACTCACATATATTGGTACAGCGGTGTTCTTTTAATCCAAATCCCCAGTAGGCATCTGGAGTTGTAATATTTTTTTGTGCATATAGAGCAGTCTCAGTTGTATTGTACAGCAAGGCACTGCACTGTGTGTAGTTTTTCACACTCACATATGGGCCGATTCAGTAAAGTCCGCGGGAGAGCGGGCGAACATCCGCTCTCCCAGTGTGATCACAGGCCACTCTCCTGTGCGCATGATTCTGTATTTAAATGAGGCCTGGCGGTAAAAACGGGCAAAAGGAGGTGCTAGGGACACTAGCGCGTCCCTAGCGCCTCCTTTTGGACCGGAGCGGCGGCTGTCAGCGGGTTTGACAGCCGACGCTCAATTTTGCCGGCATCGGTTCTCGAGCCCACTGACAGCCATGGGCTCGGAAACCGGACGCCGGAAAAATTGAGCGTCCGGTTTTCGACCCGACAGCCGCCGGCCGACTTCAAATTTTTTTTTCTTTTGGAAAGTTTCGGGACCTCCGACTTAATATCACCATGATATTAAGTCGGAGGGTGCACAGAAAAGCAGTTTTTACTGCTTTTCTGTGCACTTTCCCGGTGCCCGAAGAAATTAGCTCCTACCTTTTGGGTAGGCGCTAATTTCTGAAAGTAAAATGTGCGGCTTGGCTGCACATTTTACTTTCTGTATCGCGCGGGAATACCTGATAGGGCCATCAACATGCATTTACATGTTGTGGGCGCTATTAGGTTCGGCGGATTGGACGCGCGTTTTCGGCCCCTTACTATACTGTACTGTATCTGCCTGTTATATTGGTACAGAGATGTTCAGTCACCAATAAATGATCTGGAAAGGAATACGACGAGTGAGGTTATCAAATTTGCGGATTATACAAAATTATTCAGAGTAGTTAAATCATAGGCAGACTGTGATACATTACAGGAGGACCTTGCAAGACTGGAAGATTGGGCATCCAAATGGCAGATGAAATTTAATGTGGACAAGTGCAAGGTGTTGCATATAGGGAAAAATAACCCTTGCTGTAGTTACACGATGTTAAGTTCCATATTAGGAGCTACCACCCAGGAAAAAGATCTAGGCATCATAGTGGATAATACTTTAAAATCGTCGGCTCAGTGTGCTGCAGCAGTCAAAAAAGCAAATAGAATGTTAGGAATTATTAGGAAGGGAATGATTAATAGAACAGAAAATGTCATATTGCCTCTATATCGCTCCATGGTGAGGCCGCACCCTGAATACTGTGTACAATTCTGGTCGCCGCATCTCAAAAATGATATAGTTGCGATGGAGAAGGTACAGAGAAGGGCAACCAAAATGATAAAGGGGATGGAACAGCTCCCCTATGAGGAAAGGCTGAAGAGGTTAGGGCTGTTCAGCTTGGAGAAGAGACGGCTGAGGGGGGATATGATAGAGGTCTTTAAGATCATGAGAGGTCTTGAACGAGTAGATGTGACTCGGTTATTTACACTTTCGAATAATAGAAGGACTAGGGGGCATTCCATGAAGTTAGCAAGTAACACATTTAAGACTAATCGGAGAAAATTCTTTTTCACTCAACGCGCAATAAAGCTCTGGAATTTGTTGCCAGAGAAGGTAGTTAGTGCAGTTAGTGTAGCTGGGTTCAAAAAAGGTTTGGATAAGTTCTTGGAGGAGAAGTCCATTAATGGCTATTAATCAATTATACTTAGGGAATAGCCACTGCTATTAATTGCATCAGTAGCATGGGTTCTTCTTAGTGTTTGGGTAATTGCCAGGTTCTTGTGGCCTGGTTTTTGGCCTCTGTTGGAAACAGGATGCTGGGCTTGATGGACCCTTGGTCTGACCCAGCATGGCAATTTCTTATGTTCTTATGAAATAATTCTTTTAATTGAAATCCCTAGTAGGCAGTGACATTAAATCCATGATGTCAGGGAAAGGTAGACATGGTTGAGTGATTGGCACTGGCAGAGGAGGCACTTCAAAAGGCAGTGCCAGTCCCCCATTAAAGTTAAAAAGGGAGCTGTTCCAATCTAAAATCTCTGGAGGGGCAGGTAATTCCATCCAGAAAAAACTTAAATTTAAACATGATGCACCGCCACCACCTGTTTCTGACCCTGTTGTTTTGGAGGTGAGGGAAGGGGAGGCTGAGCCATCCAAGACAAAAGAGCGAGACCCAAAAGCAGCAGTGTCACAGCAGAATGTTATTGCTGTTGATGTAATGCAGGCAGTGTTTGGATCTGATTCTGATGAAGAATCATCTTGTATGGGATTCTCTTTATCAGAAATGGAAGACTTAATAGCTGAAGAAGGTTTAGGAGGATTAGTTAGTTCCGTCTTAGCCTCCACTTCAGTGCTAGAGGGGAAACATGAAACTGATGATGATGATGAGGAGGAGGAGGAAGAGCAGTCAGCGCAGGCACAGAGTGTGACTGATGCCCCTGGCATTGCTTCTCAGGGTGCACCCACTACTTCAACTCCAGTGCCAGCATCCACCCCGAAGGCTATAGAGAAGGGATCACAAAAGAAATCTGTGATCTGGAGCCACTTTAAAGTGACGGAGGACTCACATTTTGCTCAGTATAATTACTGTGCCAGGGATATTAGCAGAGGCAAGCAAGTGGAACATCTAACTAATTTTGGCATGATGCATCATATGAAGAAGCAACACCCAACAGTAATGACATCTGGGGATGGTGGCAGTACCAGTCAGGGAACCCCTTTTTCCAGGCAGCGTAAAGTGGTTGAAAAGGAGCAGAGTCATCCCACACCCTCATCCCCTTCTATCTGTCAGATGGCAGGCCAGCAGCCCCCTGCCATGTGTCAGAAGCGACAACCCACCATGGAGGAAATGGGGTGGTGTTTGGTAACGTTATCCCGGGGAAGGAGGCAGGCAGCCTCAAAAGTTGTAACCAGGAGCATCTGGGAAATGATTGCCCTTGATGACCAGCCCTTGCAGATAGTGGAGAATGTGGTTTCAAGTGTTAGCTGCAGGTCTTAGTTCCAAATTACAAAGTCCCCTCCAGAACCACATTTAGCAGAAAGGTCATCCCCAGCCTGTACAACCAGTGTCACAGTCGCATCCAAGAGCTGCTAGCTAAGGCAGAGGGGAGTGTGCATTTCACCTGCGATATCTGGACCGCCATGAATGCTTCACACTCTTACCTCTCCCTGACAGCACACTGGTGGGACCTGGCTGAGGCAGGGGCAGGCAGCAGCTCTATTGGTGGTATCAAGGTGGAGGTGGGCTTTACTGCACACCCACCTGATGGACGAGGCCCATACCTCAGCCAATATTCTAGCATGCATCAGACAGATGCTGGCGGGCTGGCAGCTATACCAGAGAGACAGGAATCTCAATCTTCATGCAGGGTTCTTTGTTACAGACAATGGTGCAAACATGGTAAAGTCAATATCTGACGGGGGCTTTCAGAACATTCGATGTTTTGCACACACTCTGCACCTGGTAGTGAAGTCAGTTCTGGGGTTGGAGTCCAAGCACCAAGAGAATGAATACCTGCATACGTTAATACACAAGTGCAGGAACATAGCAGCGCACTTCCACAGAAGTGTGAAGGCGGGGCAGGTTCTCCTTGAAAAGCAGACTGATTTGGAGATGCCTCACAAGTGTCTCATTCAAGATATTGGCACTCTGTGGAATTCCACCTATATGATGCTGCAAAAGTTAGTGGAGAAGCAGACACCCCTTCATGACCTTTCTGTGGAAATGGACATAGATGTGCAGAGTCCCCTAGGGCATCATGATTGGTTAGTCATGAGTCAGCTGGTAAAAATCCTGCAGCCCTTCAAGGATGCCACGGAGGAGCTGAGTTCAGGAAGTGCCACATTGGCTGACATCATCCCTATAGTTAATTTTCTGGAGGAAAATTTGGAGGGCTTTAAACAGGAAGAGGGAATGACGGCAGAGGTGCTGCATTGTCTGGACTTTTTGCAGAAGCAGGTGCAAGAGAGATTAGGACCTTTAACAAAGACCACACATACATGCTCGCCACAGTCTGTGATCCCCATGTGAAAGGGAAACTCGCCCTACAGTCCAATTCTCTCACATTTGTGAAGAACCTGCTGTTAGTAAACGTCTGTGAACAGGAGCGCCATAGGCAGAGACAGATTAGGCATGAAGCAGAGCAGGAAACAGCGGGCACTTCAGAGAGTAGTGCAAGCCGAAGCAGGAGCAGCACTCTGTCAGCATCAGCTAGCACTTCCTCCTCCACTTCAGTATGCCAAAGCCATGTTGCCCCTAAAAAATCATCTGTTCTGGCATGGGCTAGAGCGAAAGCAGCTTGCAAGAAGGACTCTCAGCCCACCCAAGCAAAGGAGACACCAGCAGAAATGTCAGTGACACAGTATCTCACAGAACCCATAGAGGACATGCAGACAGATCTGCTGGCATATTGGGCACACAAGTCCACGGTCTGGCCACACCTAGCCAAAGTGACTCAGCGATATCTGTCATGTCCACCAACCAGTGTGCCCAGTGAACGTGTATTTTCAATGACTGGGGATATCATGAGCCCTCATCGCTCAAGGCTGGAACCAGAGTTGATGGAAATGCTAATGTTTTTGAAAACAGACATGCCTTTGTTTGGGTTTCTAGATTTTCCCTGTGAATGGAAAGATGAATAAAAGCAATTCAAAGCCTTGCAGCAGCTACAACTGTCTCATATGCTCCAGATAATATCAGCACATGTACCTGACCGCAACCGCTATGCCTGTTCAACCAGCCCTTACGTCACTACAAGGGCCTGACCCCAGACGCTGTACCTGTCTGTCCAGCTCTTAAATCACTACAATGGCCTGACCCCAAACGCTGTGCCTGACTGTTCAGCCCTTAAGCCACTACAAGGGCCTGACCTCAGTCACTGTGCCTGTCTGTCCAGCCCTTATGTCACTACAAGGGCCTGACCCCAAATGCTGTGCTTGTCCGTACAGCCCTTACGTCACTACAAGCGCCTGACCCCAAAAGCTGTGCCTGTCTGTCCAGCCCTTACATCCCTACAAGGGCCTGACCCCAAACGCTGTGCCTGACTGTCCAGCCCTTAAGCCACTACAAGGGCCTGACCTCAACTGCTGTGCCTGTCCATCCAGCCCTTACATCACTACAAGGGCCTGACCTCAACTGATGTGCCTGTCCGTACAGCCCTTACATCACTACAAGGGCCTGACACCAAACGCTGTGCCTGACTGTCCAGCCCTTAAGTCACTACAAGGGCCTGACCTCAACTGCTGTGTCTGTCCATCCAGCCCTTACATCACTACAAGGGCCTGACCTCAGCCACTGTGCCTGTCTGTCCAGCCCTTATGTCACTACAAGGGCCTGACCCCAAATGCTGTGCCTGTCTGTCCACTGTCCAGAAGTCACTACATGGGCTTGACCCCAAATGCTGTGCCTGTCTGTCCAGCCTTTACGTCACTACAAGGGCCTGACCTCAACTGATGTGCCTGTCCGTCCAGCCCTTACCTCACTACAAGGGCCTGACCCCAAACACTGTGCCTGACTGTCCAGCCCTTAAGCCACTACAAGGGCCTGACCCCAAACGCTGTGCCTGACTGTCCAGCCCTTAAGTCACTAGAAGGGCCTGACCTCAACTGCTGTGCATCGGGGAAATGATTGCTCTTGATGACCAGCCCCTGCAGGTAGTGGAGAAATGTGGGTTTCAGGCGTTTGCTGCATGTCTTAGCTCAATTACAAAGTCCCCTCAAGAACCACATTTAGCAGAAAGGTCTTGGGCCCCTGAATGGCGCCGGGGAGGCGGTCTTCTGTATGCCACATTTCCCATGCCCGCCGGATGGGCGGGGATTCGGCACTGGGCTCTTCCCTCTTCACTCACTGTTACTGAGAGAACCCTGGTTAGTTTCTTTTCCTCCGCTTAGTAATATGCTAAAATTCAGTATGTCGCCACGTCTGATCTGAGGTCGTAGTGGGAGAGGAAAAGATGGAGGCGCTGGCTCCCTTTACGCATTCTGTACGGGGAGGGCGTTGAGGCCTCGAAAGCTGTGTTCTTCATCGATGCACGAGCCGAGTGATCCACCGCTAAAAGTCACAGGTCCATCTGTTTCTCGCCCCACCTTGCGCAGTATGGCAGCAGTAATCAACTGAATGATGAAGAGCTGGAACAAGTTCATCTTCCTCGTGGTGCCCTTCCGTCAATTCAGCGGGTCACCATGTCTGATCTGAGGTCGTGGAGGGAAAGGAAAAGGAGGTGGCGCCAGCTTCCTTTCCGTGGTCTGTCCGGGGCTCGCCTATCTCTTAGTACCTGCTGACCCATGATGAACCGCTGTTCGCATAGAAACATATATAGAAATGACAGCAGAAGAAGACCAAACGGCCCATCCAGTCTGCCCAGCAAGCTTTCGCACTTTTTTTTTCTCTCACATACTTATCTGTTTCTGTTGGCTCTTAGTAACCTTTTTTTATTCTATTTCCCTTCCACCCCCGCCATTAATGTAGAGAGCAGTGTTGGAACTGCATCTAAGTGAAATAGCTTAATTTAGTTAGGGGTATTAACCACCGCAATAAGCAAGCTGCACCCATGCTTATCTGTTTATTCAGACTGTGTAATTCAGTCCTTGTTGATTGTTGCCTGAATATAGATCCACCTTTCTTCATTCCCCCTGCCGTTGAAGCAGAGAGCTACGCTGGCTTTGCATTGAAAGTATGTTTGTTTATTTATTTATTTAAAGTTTTTATATACCGGCATTCATGATACAATCACATCTTGCTGGTTTACAGTTGAACAAGGGGTGCAAAATACATTAAAACTGAAACCTGTGCAAAGGAAATTGCAGTTACAAATAACAAGGATGGTTGAACTGGGAGAAGAGAGAAATACAGTAGTAATATAACATCATGTAGAATTATTTACAAAGAGCTGCTGTGGCTGGGACATGGATGTTGATGAGGTGGAAATTAGGAGGGGTCCGGAAAAGCTTGTTTGAACAGCCAAGTCTTAAGTCTTTTCTGGAATGTTGGGAGGCAAGGCTCCTGACAGAGGTTCAGTGGGATGGAATTCCAGAGTGATGGTCCAGCTGTCGAGAAGGCCCGTTCTCTTAAAGTTATATGTTGAGTGGATTTGATATGAGGTACCTGGAGGGATCCTCTGTATGCTTCTCTGGTGGGTCTTGAGGAGTGATGTTGGCTGAGCGGGAATTGTAGGTCAAGTGTTGTAAGTTGGTGGATGGTTTTATATATAATAGTGATGGACTTGAAGATGATTCTGAAGTGTATAGGGAGCCAATGTAGGTTTTTTAGGATAGGGGATATATGGTCTCTTCTCCTGGTGTTGGTGAGAATTCTTGCTGCCGCATTTTGGACCATCTGTAGAGGCTTGGTGTATGAAGATGGGAGACCTAGTAGGATAGCGTTGCAGTAATCTATCTTTGAGAAGATTATTGCTTGTAGTATTGTTCTGAAATCTTGAAAGTGGAATAGAGGTTTTATCCTTTTCAGCACTTGGAGTTTGTAGAAGCAGTCCTTGGTTGTACAGTTGACAAATGCTTTCAAATTCATCCTGTTATCAATTATAACTCCCAAGTCTCTCACTTGGGTGGAGAGTGGGTTGCTAATTTCTGGGGAGATGAGCAGGAGTTCCGTTTTAGCAGCATTTAATATGAGGTTTAGGCTGGCAAGAAGGCACTTGATTTTTTGGAGGCATGTTTCCCAATGTTCGAGAGTTTTGGAGAAGGATTCTTTAAGGGGGATCACTGTCTGGACATCATCAGCATAGAGAAAGTGTTTAAGTTTTAGACTTGTTAGGAACTGGCACAGCGGAAGGAGGTAAATGTTGAAGAGCGTGGGTGATAGAGAGGAACCCTGTGGGACTCCTACCGGTGAGTCATGGCGGGGGGGATTCTTTGTTGTGGATTCTAACTTTGTAGCCTCTGTTGCTGAGAATAGTTTTGAACCAAGTTAGTGCCGTACCTTTTATACCAATGGTAGAAAGTTGGTTTATGAGTATGGAGTGGTTGATGGTGTCGAAAGCTGCCGAGAGGTCTAAAAGAATCAGTAGGAATGATTGCCCTTTGTCAGGGCCCAAAATGAGGTAGTCTGTCAGCGATACAAGGAGAGATTCTGTGCTGGAAGCTTTGCGGAACCCATATTGAGAAGGGAATAGTAGTTTGTTATCTTCGATGTAGTTTGATATTTGAGTGTTAACTAGTTTTTCCATGATCTTGGCTATGAATGGCAGGTTAGCGATCGGGCGGAAGTTGTTAGGGTCTGTAGGATCCAGATTTGGCATCCCTCAAACACCAGGTTTGAGGGATGCCAGTTTGAGTTCGTCTGGGTATATTCCTTGAGATAGAGAGCAGTTAATGATGTCCGCCAGTGTTTTGGAGATGGAGTCAGGGGTTGTCAGGAGAAGTTTGCTGGGGATATGGTCTGCAGGATGAGTGGAGGGTTTCATTTTCTTTAAAACTGACTGGATCTCTGTTGCAGTGATGGATTCGAATGCTTCAAGATATATGGATTTGTTGTTGGTTAGTTGATGTGTGCTCAAGTACGGTGGGGTGAAAGTGGGCAGCTGTGTTAGGAGATTGATTATTTTGTTTCGGAAGAACAGTGCCAGTTCTTCGGCTTTTGATTGTGCTTGATTGATAAGGATATCCGGTGCGTTGATTTGGGTTAGATTGGAAACAAAGGCAAAAAGTACTTTGGCGTCGAAGACAAGGTCATGGATCTTATGCGCGTAGAAGTCCCTTTTAGATCTAGCAGTGGAGGTCTTGTAAAGGTGTAGGGCCAGTTTGTAGGCAGAGAGTGTGCTTGTACAAGGGGCTTTACGCCATTTGCTGTCTTTCTGTCTTAAGCTTTGTTTCAGTTTTTGGAGTTCAATGGTGAACCACGGCTGTCTTTTGAACGCGTTGGTGTTGGGTTTTTTTGTTGTAAGGGGGCATAGTTTATTAGCTATGGATTCTGTAATGTTGTTCCAGGAAAGGAGAGCCGTGTTTGGGTTGGTGAGGTCTATGAGAGGAAGCTGTGAGATCAGTTGATTGCTGAGGTCTTCAGAAGAGCAGGATCTTCTATAATGGAAGGAAGGTTGGGGTGCGCGGACGGTAATGATTTCTTTCAGCGTGAACCTGGTTGAGATTAGTGTATGATCTGACCAGGGGACCTTCTTGCAATTATGGTGAGATGACTGTTTGATGCCAGAGTTTACAAAGATTAAATCCAACGTGTGTCCTGCTTTGTGAGTGGGTTTGTTGACTATCTGATTGAATCCCAAGGCAGTGAAGAAGGCTTCGCAGCTGGATGAGAGTATGGGGTCGTCTATGTGCAGATTGAAATCTCCCAGGATTATTGCAGGAGCGTCCAGATTAGTAAGAGTTGTGATTATTTCAATAATGGGAGAGGAGTCTGTTTCCACGAGGCCCGGGGGGGAGGGGGGGGGCGTAGACTGTAGACTAGTAGAATTTGAAGATGGTCTGAAGAGAATAGGCCGATTTTCCAGTTTGGGATCTGATATGAAAGGGTGTTGAGTGAATCTAAGGCATTTTTTTGTTACTAATAAGATACCCCCACCCTTTTTTTCTGTCGAGGGAGAGAGAAGATGTCATAGTTCAGTGTTGGTAGTTGATTTATTATAGCAGTATCTGTGGGTTTTAGCCATGTTTCGGTTATTGCACATATGTCTGGCTTGGCGTCTAGAAGGTAATCATTTAGGATCAGAGATTTCTTGGTAACGGATTGTGCATTGAGAAGAGTTAAAGAGAATAGCGTAATGCCTAGAAGTTGTGTGATCGGTGCAAGCAGGATGGGGGTAAGGGTTATCAGTGAGCGGTGTCGGGCTTGCCTGGTGGGATTTCCTGTAGAAGATGTATAGTGTTGTAGAATGGGGATTGGGGAAGCTGTATACATTCTGGCTTGTAGAGTCTAAAGGAAGTGGACTGGCTGAAAGGTTCAAGAGAAAGTTAGACAGTAGTTGGGAGGTTGTGGGTTAATTTGTTGAGAGATGCTTGGCTGCAATGGTATCCTTGAGGGGGACTATTGGCAGTGGGAGGAGTGTGGGAGAAGCGAACCGGGAGAGTATGGAGGATATGATCGGCTGTCGTGAGAGGTTCCAGCAGCACTCCGGTGTTGTCCAGTGGTGTGCTCGGAGTCTGGCGGTTGAGCCGTCCGTGGGAGAGAAAGTTGGGGGCTGGGAAAGTAAACGCTAGGGAGAGTTGCGGCTAAAGTTGCTTGTGTGGTTGCTGGGAGTGGAAGTGATTGTAGAGAAGTAGGTTTGTCTGAGGACCAAGGCTAGAGTGGCAGTAGTGAAAGTAGATAGGAAGGTGTTGGGACTGCACGAAGGGGCTGCACAAAGGGGCGCACAAAGGGGCCTGCCCCTTTGTCGCGCACCTTTGGCGCACAGCGCCTAGCTGCCGCGTTGAATTTAAGGCCAGACGGGGCTGTCCCCCGATTGGCTGTTCAGCTGCTGCTTCTTTTTAATTGGCTCTGGTGCAACGGTGAGGAGGAGGAAGCGGCTCGCGTCTGGAGTTGGGGGAGCCGCGTGGTCGGCGCTGGCGGTGGTCATGGGAAAGGGTGCAGTATTTAGGCCTTACCTCGGCGGGTCTCCGGTGCCGATCGCGCAGGCCTGACTGCTCTCCCTAGCTGCCGCGTTGAATTTAAAGGCCAGTTGCCCCCGACTGGCCTTCGAATTCAACGCGAAATATCAAAAAAGTGAAATATCAGACTTGCTCCTCTGCCGTTGAAGCATAGGGCTATGCTGGATATGCGTGAATTGTCAAAATTTCCTCCCCTGCCATTGAAGCAGAGGGCTATGCTGGATATGCGTAAATTGTCAAAATTTCCTCCCCTGCCGTTGAAGCAGAGAGCTATGCTGAAACCTCCTCCGCCTCAGCCTTCAAAATTCTCGTTTGTATATCTGCTACATCCACCAGATTTTAAAAGACCAGTGAGAGCTCACTAGATGCCAATGGAACCACCACACTTTCAGGGGGAACCCATTCCAGGGAGCCCTTTCCTGCACAAAGGAAAGGGAACTCTCCCCAGGTGTCGCCTCTCTCTTAACACCCACTGACCCATGTTGAACCGCTGTTCACATGGAAACCTCCTCCACTTCACCACACTTGCCCAGGCTCAGGCCCCACTCTGGGGGCCAACCCATTCCAGGGAGCCCTTTCCTGCACAAAGGAAAGGGAACTCTCCCCAGGGCTCTTGTTTGAATATTTGCTACTACGACCAAGATCTGCACCCACAGCGGTTCCACCCCACCCAGGCATAGTTCATCATCTTTCAGGTCCTAGCTCACGTGTTAGACTCCTTGGTCCATGTTTCAAGATGGGTTGGGTGGACAGTACGCCCCGGTTAACAGTCACACCGCATGCAGGGGGCTCCGTCCCCCTTCACCCCGCTCCCCTCGCGAGGGGGAGGGGGGTTCTGGAGGAGGGTGCAGTGGCGTCATCTCCCTCAGCCCCGGGAGAAACGGCAAAGCTGCTGTCGGGGGGGGGGGGGGGGGGGCTATAACACACTCCGCCAGAGCAGCGAGCCCCCTGCCCCCACCCGAGGCCTTCCCAGCCAAGCCAGAGCCAGTTGTGGTGCACCGCCGTGGAGGAAATGTGCCCTGCAGGGGCTGGGGCCATGTGGGAAGCGTTCCCCGCCCAAGAGGGATCCGCCGCCCCGGTCAGACCAAACTCTTAGCAGTTTCACGCCCTCTTGAAAAGTTAGACAGCATGTGTGTAAATGTGTAATTAAGAGCCTATATAAGTGAGAGAAAAAGCAAGTGTATATGTGAATGACTGAGAGCATGTGTGTATAGGTGTGTAATTGAGAGCCAGTGTGAGAGAGAGCGCTGGTATGTGACTGAGAGAGAGGAGAAAGTTCCACGCAAACCACCCCTCCTCCTGCTAATTCAAAACAATCTCAGGACACCTGGATATCAAATGTTCCCAGGTATGCAGAGCAAAAACATTTTTGTATCCTTATTGTTCATTACTGGGTCTTTGTGTCTGCTATTTTGCAGTATTTTATTGGTATCTGGAAATGTTTTATATGAGTTTTTAATTATTGGATATTCCATTCAGCAGCTGTTCTGAAATAATCTGTTCTTTTTCTTAGTATGGCTTTACTGCTACTGATTTTATATTTCTTGATTTGTTTTATAAGGATGGGTGAATTTTCTTTTTTTCCTTTGTTGCACTGCATACAGAAACTCTGGCTTGTTGCGGTTTCCAATTCAGTTTTTGTCTGCATGTTTCTAGTTATGCGTTTTGGTCTCTTTAGTCTTTGTTAGGTAAGGGTCTGTACATGTGACTGAGGTGAGGTTTTCTGCTGGGGTGTAGTTTCTGTGTAGGGCTCTATAGCAGCCTGACTTGGTCCGTTTTCCTAATAGGAGATGTATTGGTGTCTTATGGCCTGGTGTAATATTTTCAGTGTTGCCTTTTCTTAGGTAAGGTGGTTACTGTTTAAGTGCTGGAAATTGGTGCTGTTTTGGTGTGGGATGTTTACTATTTATGCAATTTCTGTTCAGACAGAAAACGTATCTTTTCCTTGTGTCATTTTAAACAATAAAAATAATTACCGGACCTTTACTTTTTATTTCCGCCGTGAATTGTAATGAGCAGTGTGTCACACATGTGAGCGTGGCCTGTCAGGTGTGTCACGATGGGGAAAAAGGTTGAGAATCACTGCTCTACAAGATCCATTAATGTGTTTGCACAATGTAACTATTATTGAACTCTCTATAGCAGGGGTCAGGAACCTTTTTGGCTGAGAGAGCCATAAACGCCACATATTTTAAAATATAATTCCATGAGAGCCATACAATATGTTTAAAACTAAATACAAGTAAATGTGTGCATTTTATGTAAGATCACACTTTTAAAGTACAATAAGTCTCTGAAAATATTACACCAGGCCTTAAGACACCAATACATCTCCTATTAGGAAAACGGACCAAGTCAGGCTGCTATAGAGTCCTACACAGAAACTACACGCCAGCAGAAAACCTCACCTGAATCACGTGCTGTCCCTCACCTAACATAGAATAAAGAGACCAAAACGCATAACAAGAAGCATGCAGAAAAAAACTGAATTGGAAACTGCAACAAACCAGAGTCTCTGTATGCAGTGTAACAAAGGAAAAAAGAAACATCACCCAACCTTATAAAACAAATCAAGAAATATAAAATCATCAGCAGTAAAACTGTACTAACAAAAAGAACATATTTTGAAACAGCTGATGAGTGGAATATCCAATAATTAAAAACGCATATAAAACATTTCCAGATACCAACAAAATATTTCAAAATAGCAGACACAAAGACCCAGTAATGAAAAATAATAAGGATACAAAATTTTTTTTGCTCTGCATACCTGGGAACGTTTGATATCCAGGTGTCCTGAGATTGTTCTGAATTAGCAGGAGGCGGGGTGGTTTGCTTGGAACTTTCTCCTCTCTCAGTCACATACCAGCGCTCTCTCTCACACTGGCTCTCAATGACACACCTATACACACATGCTCTCAGTACTCACATATACACATTTTTTCTCTCTCACTTATATAGGCTCTTAATTACACATTTACACACATGCTGTCTATCTTTTCACGCTTACACACACACACAGGCTTTCAATCACATAAATACATGCTGTCTTTTTCTCTCACACACAGACTCTCATTCACATGCTTACAAACATGTCCTCTCTTTCTCTCATTTACACACAGGCTCTCAATCACATACTCACATGCTCCCTCACCTAAATCAGCTCTCAATCACACACAGACACACATGATCTCTCTCTTACTTATACACACAGGCTCTTAATCATACATACACATGATTTCTCTCACACACAAAGGATCTCAATCATACACACATACTCTTTCACACAAACAGGTTTTCAATCACAAACTTACACATACAGGATCCCAATGGTAAACTTACATTCATGCTCTCTCTCTCTCTCACAGGCAGGCTCTCAATCACAGACATACTCTCTTTCACATGTACAGGCTCTCAATCATTCACATACATGCAATCTCTCTCTCACACACACACACACACACACACACACACACACACACACAGCCCCCCCCCCCCCCCCGCGGCCCGGAAGAGGAAGTGGAGAGTATCGGGTGCGTGCGCGGCAAGAAGAGGCCACGCTAGTGCGCTCGGCATCAGCCCGAAGAAAAGAAGACTGCAGCGCGGCTCGGAGGAAAATGAAGAGCTTCAGCCGCGGCGGATGGGACTCCGCCTCCGCGAGGGCTGAAAATGAAGAGGTTAGCGTTGGGAGGAGGCTGCTGCTGCTGCCGCGAGTTCCCGGGGTGGGGGAGAGAGAGAGTGAATGAGCGAGCAAACACAGCTTGCTCGCTCATTCACTCTCTCTCTCCCCCACCCCCACCCCGGGAACTCGCGGCAGCAGCAGCAGCCTCCTCCCAACGCTAACCTCTTCATTTTCAGCCCTCGCGGAGGCAGAGTCCCATCCGCCGCGGCTGAAGCTCTTCATTTTCCTCCGAGCCGCGCTGCAGTCTTCTTTTCTTCGGGCCGATGCCGAGCGCACTAGCGTGGCCTCTTCTTGCCGCGCAGGCACCCGATACTCTCCACTTCCTCTTCTGG
This sequence comes from Rhinatrema bivittatum, assembly GCF_901001135.1. Taxonomy (NCBI): domain Eukaryota; kingdom Metazoa; phylum Chordata; class Amphibia; order Gymnophiona; family Rhinatrematidae; genus Rhinatrema; species Rhinatrema bivittatum. The sequence continues at coordinate 402,392,595 of NC_042616.1, forward strand.
GCCGGGGGGGGGGGAAGAAGAGAGCACGCCGGTGCCGCTGACTCCAGCTGTCCTGCCGCGTTCCGCCCGGGCTGATAGCATTTTAAGCCCGGGCGGAGGAGGACCGGGGAGCAGCTGGGTCAGCGGGAAAGAGTGGCGACTGTCTGCGAGCCAGATGCAGCCCTCAAAAGAGCCATATCTGGCTTGCGAGCCATGGGTTCCCGACCCCTGCTCTATAGTAAGCAAGCAGTAGTAATTGGCAAAGCATGCATTAAATGATTTCAACCTCAAACTGACATGGGCTTTGTTTTTTTTTTCTCTTTCCCCTTCCCCCCCAATCTCTCTCCAGGTTGAAATGTTTCTTCTTGGCTACTCACTTGAAGTAAAGATCAAAGTGTTCAGGCTGTGCATGTTTGGCAAGGAAGATTTCTTGGCATGTTATCCCGAGGAGTATCCCAGAGAATGGCACGAAGTGTTCCTGGTCACGGAAGATGACATTCACTACATCATTCCGGTTGTGAGGAGATAAATGAAATAACAATAATGATTGTTTCTAACCAGACACTCCAGTGAGCAAGGGCCTCCAGTGGACAAATCCGTTTCTTCAGTGGCTACAAAACAGCATATGGAATGAATGGGCACTATTTACTTAGGAGTCTCTCTCTACAGTTTTTCACTTCTAGGAAAAAGTCCTCTGTCTACTCTTGGGTCCCAGTAGAAAGATGGAATAATATAAAAAGGTTTGGATTTTACGTTATTTTTTTATTTCTGGAGTTACTGAAGATGAACTATGAGAGAACTGTCAGTTTTTGACTAATAAATGGAAGAAGATCTGGCTACTGTGCAAGCAGTAGGAGGAGGAGCTCACCCAGTGTCAGAATGGTTAGTTGTTTGCAGCACCAAAGGCCATATGGAAACTTTTAAGACTGGTGCATATGTTCCACACAGAGAAAATGTATTTGTAGGAAAGATTGAAATTGGCCAGATTGATTAATTCAGTTTTTTCTTGTTATTTCTACGTGGAAGATATGTCCCACACCTAAAGGTCTGAATAGGGCCCACAGGGGCCTGTTTTTCAAATGGGTTTGCCTCATGCTGAATGTATGGCAAAACTTAAAAATGGAGCCCACAGGATATACTCCATGATAAAATGTACATTTGCATACATAAAGAAACAGGTTGCAACCCTAAAGGGGACACAACGGGATTGGAGATTGGGTTCCATGTGGGAATTTGATCTACTTTGTGTAATGTGCATAAAATCACTGCTGGGCAGGCTAGATGGGCTTTTTTGGTCTTTATCTGTCGTCATTTACTGTGTTACTATGGGTGGGCTCAGCTTAGTGGCAAATGCTGTGCACTGCCATGCAGCGGACGTGGGTTTGATTCTTGGCCCAAGCTTCTGCTTCCTGGGCCAGCCAATGCTGGGGATGCTGCAGCCCCTGGGAAGAGGGAGTTGCAGTCATTGCTCAGTGGTGATACTTAGTGGCTAGAGTTGGGACCCCTGTTAGCCAGCTTCTGGATGGACCTATGATTTGTGACACCTGGTCCGAAGACTGTTGTGGTGATGACTGGACTGAGTGGGTGGGTGTGAACAAAGGCTGATGGTGTTGATGCACATTAGAAGCCAATTCCAATTCATCTGGAAGCACAAAGGAGCAAGAAGAAACTGCCAGGTCCAAAAAAAACCAAAACAGGTAGGGCCCATGGTCCAGCAGCAGCACAATTAGGCAGCTGCTTGCTGGAGAACTGGGGTCAAGTCATAAACCTGACTCTGGCAATGGAGTGAAGGCTTTACTGAGGCATTATGTTCAGCCATGGAGGGAGTCCCAGCCAGTGCTCAACGGTAAAAACTAGTGTCTGGTTTAAAGTGTGCACTGGCCAGAGGACTTCTCACTGACTAGGCTAGACAGGAGAGAAAGAGAGAGGTTCATAAGCGGGGAAAATCCCATGCAGCTATAAATGAAAACTCATTGTTTCATAGCTCAGATTGCAGCAGGTTCTAGCCTCAGGAGTTGACTTCTAGGCAAAAAAAAAGAAAAATAGGGTTAATCAAAATATTCTCACAGGACAAGCAGGATGGTAGTCCTCACATATGGGTGACATCACAGGATGGAGCCCAATCACAGAACACTTCTGTCAAAGTTTCTAGAACTTTGACTGGCACTTACTGGGCATGCCCAGAATGGCACTAACCCTGCAACCAGCAGGGGTCCCCCTTCAGTCTTGTTTTTTCCACGCAGCAGTAGCCACACAGTTTAAGGAGCTCTACAGAGATTCATGACAGGAATTTTCCTCACGGAATTACTTCATACTTTAATACCCCACATAGATCCCCCTGTTAAATTTTTACTCCGTCGTACTCCGGTAAGTTTTTTTACCCGATTCCGGTCGATTCCCGTCGAGTTTGGCCCTCATGGCCTACTGGCTGTCGACCGCACCACGGTTAAATTTTTTCAAAGGCCAAGGCGTCGGGGTTCCGTCGATGCCCGGACTGTACTCGCACAATGTCCATTACCGATCCTCACAAGGTCTGTGTAATGTGTTTAGGTAGCAAGCATGATGTTCTTACCTGCACCAAATGTGCCCTTATGACACCTAAAGGTCACACGGCTAGAATGGAGAAAATGGAACTTCTCTTTCAGTCAAGAACTCTGCCATCCATAGCATTGACGTTGTCCGAATCGACACCATCTACATCGCACCAGCATCGGGCATTGACTAGTGTCCGACCAGCATCGATGTCTCCACGGCCATCGACCTGCTCTGTTCCCCCGCAGGAAAAGGACCGATGAGACTGTCGAGAAAAGCATCAGCATCGACACCGCAGATCTCAGACCATTGACGCAGGCAAGGCCTCGACGTCGCCATAGTCTGAGCCGCTTTCGAATAAAGTCCGTCCAGAAAAGGCACCATCCCTATCTGGTTCAGGGTCACCGAGGCACCCTTCACCGGGACTGGTGATAGGAGCTGCAATTCCACCTCCAATGGTGGTCCCTCTGGCTACGCCTCCGCCGCCTCCTCCTTCGCCATCGGGGCTCCACGCTTCCGAGAGGAACTGGATCAGATGATTCAGGAGGCCATCAACAGAGCAATGCAAGGTTTCAAGATTCCTTCAATACCGGTACCGATACCTGAACCGGTGACCGATCCCATTCCTGTAGCGCTGGCACTGCTACATACGAGGATGGAAGCGCTGATCGCTGCTTTTCCTCCAATGGATCCGATGACACCGATGGACCCAGTGCCCTCCTCTCCGATTCCTCTTTCATCGACAGAAGAAGGAGAAACACTGTTACTTCCTCCATCGGGAGTCCCTTCGATGCCTAGGCCATTGATGTCACCGATTGCGTCTTTGCTTCCATCGATGCTGCACGTTCGTCCATCGATGCCTTCGGTGCCTTTATCGGTGCCACCGGTGACTCCCTCAATGCCTTTGGTGCCAACCTTCTGTCCCTCTAATGATACTGGGGTACTGGAGATGATCCCTACGATGCATGGACCGATGATTCATCCCAGGATACCGATGACTTACCATCACCACCCTCTCCTTCTGAAAGCAGGAAGCGTTCCCCTCCAGAGGACTTGTCCTTCATTAATTTTGTGAAGGTAATGTCTGAAGTGGTTCCTTTTCAACTTCAGACAGAACAGGATGATAGACATCAGATGATGGAGCTTCTTCAATTTTTAGATGCTCCTAAAGAAATCACATCTATCCCCATCCATGATGTCATTCTGGATCTTCTGAAAAGGAATTGGGAACATCCTGGTTCAGTGGCTCCAGTAAATCATAAAGCGGATACCACATACCTAGTCCTGTCAACTCCAGGTTTCCAGAAATCCCAACTGGATCACCATTCAGTGGTTGTTGAGTCAGCCCAAAAGAAAGCCCAACAATCCAAGCCTCATTCTTCCTTCCTTCTAGGGAAGGAGCAAAAATTCCTGGATACTATAGGTCGGTGTACCTTTCAGGGATCAATGCTTATATCCCGCATTGCTTCTTACCAACTCTATATGACCCAGTATAACAGGGTCCTCTTTAAACAGGTACAGGACTTTGCTGAGTCCCTACCTCAACAGTCTCAAGAACAATTACATGCCCTAGCTCAAAAGGGATTAGAATCAGGCAAATATGAAATAAGATTTACCTATGACATTTTTGACACCGCTTCCAGGGTATCAGCAACAGCTATTTCTGCGAGGCGGTGGGCCTGGCTAAAGTCGTCGGAATTACGGCCTGAGGTCCAAGACAGACTATCTGACTTGCCTTGCACTGGGAACAATCTTTTTGGTGAGAAAATACAACAAGCAGTGGCACAGCTCAAGGATCACCATGAGATTTTTCGCCAACTCTCCTTGTTGCCTTCTGAATATCCTGCTAAGCAAACATTCAGGAAGGATCCCAAAAAGTCCTTTTACCACCAAAGGAAATCTTATCCTCCTCCGTCCAAAGGTTGCTTTACTAAGCCTTACCAGAAAGGCCAATCCAGGCAACCTCACAGGTAAAAGGCGCAGACAACTCCACAACCAGGTCCAGCATCTGGTTTTTGACTTTTTTCTAGAGAGAAGCATTCAGCCTCCCCTAATGCATGTACCAGTTGGAGGTTGATTGTGCCACTTCAGTGACATCTGGCACACAGTCACCTCAGACCAGTGGGTCCTGGCTATAATCACTCAAGGTTATCATCTCAACTGTCTTACCATTCCACCGGACTCCCCACCTCGGCTGACGTGGGGAACATCCGACCATTCACCACTCCTGGATCAAGAGATCTTCCTCCTCCTCCAGTCCAGAGCAATATGTTATGGTCCCAGGCCGTGCCCCGGGTCCTCCGCTTACCTTGTGGTCAGGCCAGGCCGCTGGAACTCTTCTTCGGCCGTCCAGGCCTGAAACACAGCCTGCTGTGGCGTTCCCTCTGTGAGGGAGATGCTGCCAACCTTCTGTCGCTGGCCCTGCCCCCTAGGTGCGTGTGCGTCGGGGTTCAAGATTTAAAGGGGCCAGCGCGGGAACTTGAGGACAGCCCTAATGATGACATCAGATGCTGCCAGGTTATTTAAACCTTGCAGCCACCTCTAGACCTCGCCTTGCAACGAGGTTCACTCACTCTTTCTGAGTTGCTAGTTGCTGCATCAGGACTCCTGTCTGTCTTTGGCTTCTGACTTTTGACCCTGCTTCGTCCAATGACTTCAGTTTCAGTCCTTTCCTCTTTTACAGGTATCCAGTTTTTCGCTTGCCCAGATTATTCACTTAAGTCCCAGCGACTTGGGCCCTCACGGGCTTCTCCCGGGAGGGCAGCGGGCTTCCAAGGGTGAAGTCTCTTCTGGCCACTTGGGCTCAGCTGCTTCCGTCGACTAACTCTTCAGCTGTTTCTCTGGTCCTTGGTCGCATAGGATCACACCTAAGTCCAAGAGGCCCGGGTTCCTACAGGCTCCTCCTGGGGGGACCTCGGGCTTCCAGTGGTGAAGCCGCCTTCGGAACACCTCTTCAGTGCCACCTCCCGGCTGCGACGCCCACTGTGGGTCTCCACAGTGCAACATCATCAGTCTCAGCCGGCCCAAGGGTCCACTCCCGCAACAAAATAGAACCAGTGCCCTACTCCCAACTGGGCCTTGGATTCTATTCTCTGTACTTTCTCATCCCAAAAAGGTTTGATGGTGTTCGCCCAATACTAGACCTTTGTGCCTTAAACAAGTACCTACAAAGAGAAAAGTTCAAGATGGTAACCTTGGGTTCCCTCCTTCCCCTTCTGCAAAGGGAAGACTGGCTCTGCTCTCTTGATTTCCAGGACGCTTACACTCACATTGCAATATCTCCATCTCATCGCAAATTTCTACGATTCCTGGTAGGCCCAAAGCACTATCAATAGCGAGTGCTTCCATTCGGTCTGGCATCAGCACCACAAGTCTTCACCAAGTGCCTTGTAGTAGTAGCAGCATTCCTCAGGACTCAAGGTGTCCATGTCTGTCCCTATCTCGATGACTGGTTGATCAGGGCTCCTACCAAGCAAGCTGCCCTGATGTCCCTACGTCTCACCTTGCACACCCTGATCTCCCTAGGGTTTCTCATCAATTATCCAAAGTCCAGCTTGGTCCCATCACAAACCCTGTCATTCATAGGAGCAGATTTGGATACCTTCACAGCGAAAGCATTTCTTCCTTGGGAAAGAGCCCTCACTATCTCTTCTCTCGCCCTTCAGCTACAGTCTCGACAAAGCTCGTCTGCACGTCACATCCTAGTTCTTCTAGGACATATGGCGTCCTCAGTACATGTCACTCCCACGGCTCATCTTGCCATGAGAGTCATGCAGTGGACTCTAAGGTCACAGTGGATTCAATCATCTCAACCACTCTCAGCCGTTGGCCACATCACCAACCCACTTCGTCTATCCCTGGCTTGGTGGGAAAGTCAGGCCAATCTCCTCCAAGGCCTTCCTTTCCAAGCTCCAGATCCTCAAATAACTCTTACAACGGCTGCCTCCAACATCGGCTGGGGAGCACATGTTGCCAATCTACAACATCGGCTGGGGAGCACATGTTGCCAATCTACAAACTCAAACTCCTGGTCTCCAGAGGAAGCCAAACACAAAATCAATTTCCTGGAGCTACGAGCAATCCGATATGCTCTCAGGGTGTTTCAGGATCGCCTTTCCAACCAGGTCATCCTGATTCAGACAAACAACCAGATGGCCATGTGGTACATCAACAAACAAGGAGGAACGGGCTCCTACCTCCTGTGTCAGGAAGCGACACAGATATGGGCAGAGGCCCTTTCCCACTCGATGTACCTCAAGGCCACCTACTTTCCAGGAGTGGACAATGTGTTGGCAGACAAGCTGAGCCGCATCTTTCAGCCGCACGAATGGTCTCTCAATATTGAGTCCCACAGAAGTGGATTCAACATTCCAACGTTGGGGTTACCCTCACATAGACCTCTTTGCATCACCTCAAAACCGCAAAGTAGAGAACTTTTGCTCTCTCACTCGCAGCCAACACTCACAGCCAAGAGATGCTTTCTCCCTCTCATGGGCCAAATGATCCTGATAGCCCCTCACTGGCCATGCCAAGTGTGGTTTCTGATTCTTCAGGACCTCTCCATTTGCAGGCACATTCCCCTGGGGAAGGACCTGCTTCTGATCACCCAGCATGACGGGTGCCTATGCCACCTAAATCTTCAGGCCTTGTCCCTGACTGCCTGTATGTTGAAATGTTAATTCTTCAGCCACTCAACCTTTCGGAGCCAATTTCCCGTGTCCTGATTGCTTCACAGAAGCCTTCCACGAGAATCTTATTTTTACAAATGGAACAGGTTTAAGTCATGGTGTTCCTCACTGTCCCTTGATCCTTTCACTTGTTCCATCACAAAGTTTCTAGACTATCTCTGGCACTTGTCAGAATCAGGTCTAAAAACTTCTTCCATCAGAATGCATGTCAGTGCGGTAGCTGCCTTCCACAAAGGTATTGGGGATGTTCCCATATCAGTACAACCCCTTGTAACATGTTTTCTGAAGGGCTTGCTCCACCTCAAACCTCCACTGTGCCCTCCAGCCCCTTCTTGGGACCTCAACCTGGTTTTGGGTCAGCTCATGAAACCACCACTCGAGCCTCTCCAATCCTGTCATCTTCGCTATCTCACATGGAAAGTGATTTTTCTTTTGGCAATCACATCCACTCGCAGAGTTAGTGAGTTACAGGCTCTAGTTACCTACCCGCCTTACACTAAACTTCTGCACTACCGGATAGTACTCCGCCCTCATCCTAAGTTTTTGCCTAAGTTAGTATTGGAGTTTCACATTAATCAATCCATTATACTACCTACCTTCTTTCCCAGGCCCTATTCTAATCTAGGAGAACAGGCTCTGCATACCCTTGACTGTAAACAGGCTCTAGCGTTCTATCTAGACCATACAGCTGCCCACAGAAAAAGCACTCAATTGTTTGTTTCCTTTGTTCCCATCAGATTGGGTCAACCTGTGGGTAAGCAGGCTCATTCCTCCTGGTTGGCGGACTGCATTTCCTTTTGCTATAAGTAAGCAGACATTCCATTTCAAGACCATGTTAAAGCACACTCTGTCAGGGCCATGGCAACTTCAGTAGCGCACCTACGCTTGGTGCCGCTTCCTGATATTTGTAGGGCTGCTACCTGGAGCTCTCTCCATACATTTACAGCCATTATTGTTTAGACAAGGCTAGAAGACAAGATTTCATCTTCGGCCAGTCTGTCTTGTGCAACCTTTTTGCAACTTGATGTACCAACACCCTTCCGCCTGCCCGTTAGGGTTCAGGGTGCCCTCTACCAAATTCCACCCCAGTTGTGTTAGTTGCACGTCTTTGGGTACATTTGATGCATTTCTCGGACATCCTCAGCTCGGTACTCACTCATATGTGAGGACTACCATCCTGCTTGTCCTGTGAGAAAGCAGAAATTGCTTACCTGTAACAGGTGTTCTCACAGGACAGTAGGATGTTAGTCGTCACGAAACCCGCCAGCCACCCCACGGTGTTGGGTTTGTTACATTATCTTATTTTATTTTTTGGCATTTACTGTAGCTTTCTAAAAAGACTGAAGGAGGTCCCCTGCTGGTTGCAGGGTTAGTGCCATCCTGGGTATGCCCAGTAGGTGCCAGTCAAAGTTCTAGAAACTTTGACAGAAGTGTTCCGTGATTGGGCTCCATCCTGTGATGTCACCCATATGTGAGGACTAACATCCTGCTGTCCTGTGAGCACACCTGTTACAGGTAAGCAACTTTTACTTTATCCTACATTTTCCAAATTCTCAGAGCTTGTATCATGCCACAATATTCTTTTTATTTGAGAAAGTCTTCAAATTAATGTTAAAAGCCTATATCACAGCAAGTTGTTTTTATAATGTAAAGAAGTCATCTTTTTCTTCAAATTGTAAATAATGTATTTTCATTAAATGTATAAATTACCTTATGTGTTTACCCAAGATTTCTGATTCTTAACAAAATATATATATGAAAAATTTTGTTGTGCTTATTTCAGTTTGACTGTTTATTGCATCTATGTCATGTGCTTAATTTAGCTTTTTTTTTAAAATTTTTTACTAAGCAAGTATAGTAATGTATTGGGAAACTTCCCACAATGTTGTCCTTGCACTGAAGTAAGTTTGTGAGTATGGATATATCCGGTACATTATAAAACCACAGTGTGAAGTCTGTGGTCACCAATGGTGAGAGCAACATTAAATGTGGCAAGCAAAAACCTACTTCTCACAGATGTCTGGTGTCATTGGCTCAAAAGCAGATAATTTCTTCCATGTCCCAAAAAAGAGCAACATCAGAAGCACAGGGCCTGGAGAATCCCCTTCCCCATGGCAGTCATTTGCCCACCTCTCAGCGAGGGTGTTTGGGTTTTGACTGGAGTGGGGGTTGGGGGGGGGGGGGTGGTAACAGAAGATGGAAGGAGGGAAATTAGCACCACTGAAGGGAAGGAATACTGCAAAGGGAAGGTGGGAGGGAGGAAGAGTCTACCGGGCTTTGAGGTGGAAATGGAAGGAGCACTAAGGAGGAGAAGAGAGGAGGATTTCTGAAGGGATGAAGAGGGAAAGGGGGGTTATGCCCCCAGCGCTCCAAGCAAGGGCCTCATGCAACTGAATTTGAAATGCCATGCCATGAATGTACTACAGATTATGAGATTCTATTCAAAAGGATAAAAGCTGCTGGTTCCAGGAAAAGAACAAACACAAACCCTCTTAGTAATTTTAGCTGTTTCAAAGAATAAGACTCAGCAAGTTTGTTGCTAATTAGCATGGCCTGATTAATGTCCTTGCTCAGTGGAGCTCAGACCAAGGTCCTTGGTTGAAGGGGACCCAACACTGAGAGAGGAAGAGTATTTTACCAGTCTGGCAGACTCGCAGCAGGGTCCCCTCCAGAGCAGAAGGCAGTTCAGTGCAGTGATGGAGCAATAAAAGGACTGTGTATGCTGTCCCTGTGCCTGTCGCAACTTCTTTACTCAGGAGTGCGGGAGATGGCCTGCAAAAGCGGGAGACTCGCCAGATCTGTCATACCCAGTAAACCTTTTTCTAGTGCCGAGGTCCAATTGCTGTTCCTCAGGGGTGAGATTATTGATTCTTCAAGTTTTCCATATCTTGTCTGAATTCTCTCAACAGGGCCACCCAGTGGTTCAATGATAGGACACCAGATTCATTCACAGCAAGCCGCTGTTTCAAATATTTTTTTTATTTTATTTTTTTTTTTACATTCCACTTTTCAGCATTTCAAAGCGGATTACATTCAGATACTGCAGGTATTTCCTCTCCCCAGAGGGCTTACAATCTAAATCTTGACAAACCTTCTTTCCTTACAGTTGTGTAAGATGAGCATGCCCAGTATGTACTGCCAGCGAGGTTGACAATGCTTGTGGTGCCAGCTGCATAGCCACACTTTCGCAGCTAATGGAGTGAACTCTTCTGGCCACCCTATTCCACCAGCTTCTTCAATGAGCTGAAAGAAAGGCTCCACCTGCCACTCTGCTGCCTGGACATTTTCATTGTGGGTGGGAGATGTTCCACCAGCTGCCCTGTCACAACTCTCACATGTCACAGCCTGGGCCTACTAATGTGTGTCGCTCTGTCCCATTTTATAGCACTTGAATGGTCCAATTTTTTACATCAGGGATTGGGCTCTCTTTCCTTTCATTGACTGATTTACATTTGGCAGGCACATCACAAAGCGATGCAGCTATTATCTTTCAGAAAAACTGGTTCATGAGCAAAATCTCCAATCCATTCATATGGATAGTTATAGTGACAACAAGAGGCACTGTGCATGGAAGTGGCAAGCAGTGGCCTAGTGGTTGAAACAAAAGCATGGAACCAGGGAATGCAGGGCTCCAATCCCAGGTCCCACAGTGACACTCCTAGTGACCTTGGGCACGTGACTTTATCTCCGATTGCCTTTGGCAGTGCCTTAGATTATAAACTCTTTTGGTCAGGGACTTGTACCTACTTTCTAATAATATTATAAGCTGCCTTGGACGTTCTTTGGTAAGGTGGATTAAAAAGCAGGACACCTTGGAAAAGTGGCCCAAACATTTAAATTAAAAAAAAATAATCAACAGGCTCTCCTATATAAAAGGGGATATTTGGCCACTAACAGGAAGGGGATCTCCAGCCTGCACTGATCACAGGGTACCATGTGTCCGTCGTCTTTAAAACAGTTTCTGTTATCAGCTTTCATGCAGCCCTTTTACAGTCTTTTTAGTGCTGCAAATCTGTGGCTTTCTATTTATTTATTTATTTATTTAACATGTTTTGTATACCGTCATTCGGTTTTGCCATCACAATGGTTTACATGAAAAAAATATGAGGACAAAGTAACATTAGGGTTTTTAACAGATGATGGTATAGTTAAATTAGGTAACATTGATAGAATTAATAATAGGGTTAGTTATTGTATATAGGAAAAAGTTCTTGAACACCTATTGTAGGTTTCGTGGTTGAGTTGAGATTTCATGGGTGTATCAGGTGGTATCTCTATTTTCTTGTTGTCTGGTTGGGAGACTGTTGGTGTTGATTAAGTGCGTCTGAGAAGGCTCTGGTAAACAGCCAGGTTTTTAACTTTTTTTGAAAGTTTTGGTGTCAAATTGCATTCTTAGATTGTGGGGTAACGAGTTCCATAGAGAGGGGCTGGCGATGGATATAGCTCTCTCTCAGTTTGATGATAGATATGTGATTTTTGCGTGAGGAATTTTGAGGAGGCCTTTATTCATTGAGCGAAGGTTCCTTATTGGAGCATGTATTTCAATGTGTTTGGATAGCGAGTAATTTTGTTGTTCTGCGATTATTTTGTGGAGGATTGATAAAACTTTGAATTCTATTCTGTATTTTATTGGGAGCCAGTGTAAGGAGATGAGAGTTGGTGTAATATGTTCTTGTTTCTTAGCTCCTATAAGAATTCTGGTTGCGTTCTGCAGTATTTGGAGTAGATGGATGATAGTAAAAGGGAGGCCAAGGAGTAGAGCATTGCAGTAGTCTAGGTTTGCAAATAATAGAAGTTGCAGGACTGTTCTAAAATCATTTTGTGTGAGGAAAGGTTTAAGACGCCTGAGTGTCAGTAATTTGTGATAACCTTCTTTGATTTTATTTATGTGGGTTTTGAAAGATTATTCTTTGTCAATTGTAATACCAAGGTTTCTAGCATGGTCAGCAGGAGAGATTATTGTTTTGGGGTTTTCTGTTTGGAGTGGTTGTATGGGTGAGTCATTGATTTTTTTGTCAAGGATGATTAATTCAGTTTTCTCAAATTTTATTATGAGTTTTAGATTGGAGAGACATTGTTTGATTTTTGAGAGATATAAGGTTATTTTCTCATAGGTTTCTTCAAGCATATTCTGAATTGGAACCAGTATTTGAATGTCATCAGTGTAAAGGAAATGGGTCAGTCCTAGGTGATCCAGTGTGAGACAGATTGGTAGGAGATAGATGTTAAAAAGTGTTGTCAAGAAGTTTAATTGTTTGTATGGGAGATTTGATGAGGCTTTTTACGATGGTGAAAAGCTTTCTGGGGTTCTGTTGGTATTTGATTACTTTGGTCGAGTAGAAGTCTTTCTTTGAATTATGAATACGTTTTTTGTAATTTGCTAAACGGGATCGGTATGCATTGAGTGATGAGGAGGTTTTGTTCTTGCGCCAGTCTTTCTTTTTTCCTGAGTTCTCGTTTAGCTGATCTTATGGTGCCATTGTACCATTGATTGTTATGCTTAGGATTCTTTATTGTTTTTATGATGATTTGGTTTGTTTTATCCGCAATGACTTTGGTAATGTTTATCCATGATGTTGTTGCTGTTTCTGTGTTTGTGAAGTCAAAAATCTTGAGTTCCTCTTGGAGATCTTTTTGCAGTGTTTCACTATCAAAGGGAGGGCGGTATGAAATGGTTTTTATGTAGTTTTCTGTTGTGGTGAGTATACTGTTATGAGTTATCTTTGAAAAGACACTTCAGCCATGTGTGTAGGGCAATGAAAAGTGCCCCAATACATCATCTGCACAAGCATGGCAAGTTCTTTCTAAGAATATTAATTAGTGAACATGGTTTTCAGTATCTGATGAGTTAAAGTTTTCCTTCTATATAGGCAAAAGAAAGGGGGTATGTCGTGATATCAAAAGCTCATGTACAAAATCTCCACTGGATAAATTATATGTTGATCTAATATTAGGACTGCAGCCTACAATGAATCCCCATGCAACCTAACCCAGAGTGTGAGCCTCTGATGTCATAAAGGGGTATTATGACGGCAGAAACCTGCCAGATTACATTGTCTATCTCTCTCACCAAGGCGATTCATTTCTTTGGTACACCTGACACTGAGGAGTTTGGAGAGAGCAAAGAGAGAAATAGGAAACCTCCAAAAGGGCAAAACGTTTGTAATTAATCCAATCCAATTAGCTGCTGGTCCTGGTACCAGATAGCCATGTATCTTGGATCATCCAGATTTACAGACAGACATAAAAGTAGCGGAGAAAGGGACCTGTCTGTATAGGCCATAAAAACTGTAAGGTCAATATTCAAAACACATTCAGTATTATTTAACCTCATAAGTATAGTTTACGTGGTTAAGTAGCAACCTCTGAATATGTGCCTATATTCAGCGGCTGTCATTTAGCTGCATAAGTTGCGGGCATGTAATGGGTAGAGCGAGTTAGCTTATAAGTTATGCGGCTAGAGATACCTGCCATAGAGCAGGTCTAACTTAGCCAGTTATAGCTTATACAGCTAAATGCAAATATAAACATGTATATTCAGTGGCTTAGCCATGCCACTTAATATTACATCTAAGTTAGCCGCACATGTCTAGCTGGCTAACTAGAAAAAGGGCTAATGTTTGAATTCCTACTCATATGTGATGTTCAGGAATCCCATATGTTTCTTCCAGCAATCTCATATCACAAGTGAACAGGCCCAAGATGAAAGTGATGTGTGGTCAAGTTGAACTCCCGAGTCAAAGGTAGTTTTACTGTGCCAGAACAAGAAGAGTCTCCTGGGCTCACCCAGAGCAGGAGCTAGAGCAGATGGACCAGATCTTCTCCTAGAGCCATAGCAAGTGCTGCCCAGAGTCTACTGTCTGAGCTTCACATCTCTTCCAGCAGGGTACATGGTCACTGGCGGAGCATCTGGTCATGGGGTCCCCACCATCTCTGTGCCTTGGTACCAAGTCTTCCTCCTTCCATCCTATCTGCTTGCCAAATAAAGATCTTTGATAGCCCTGGACCCCAGCAAAAGCATAAGATGAGTCTGGGATATCCTGAGGAAGACCCAAAATCTGCCCTAGGCTAGATCATAGCTGGATGGTAATGCAGTGCTGAGGAGCTTATGTATTTGGGATTAAATTACCTTTCCAAACCTGAGCTGAAGGCTGTTGTGGGTGCTGACCCTTAGGCTGAGGCAGAGTTGGCATAACCTGCAGGTAGGCGCCTTGCAGGTCTCCACTATCAGCAGGTGGACCCAGATGAGGCAGAGGCTCAACTGGAGCTTCACCTTTACCAGCCCTTGTTCCCTTGGTTGAACCTTTGGGTGCCAGGGACAGCAGTCTTAAGTGGGGGCCTCTGCTGGAGAGATCCATCAATGAAGCCGGGTTAGGGCAGGAGAAGGAGGAGCATATCCAAAAGCAGGCTATGGTCATAGGCAGGCAGCAAGCAAGAAGGTCCAGGAAGACAGGCAGTGGTCGGAGGCAAGCGGAAAGCAAGAATGTCCAGGAGTCAGGTAGAGGTCAAATACCTGGAATCTGTCTATAGGGCAGGAGGGATGGAAAGGAAGGCAAGGAACAGAGCAGGCGGGCAGACAAGGAGACAAAAAGAACTGAAAACGGGGACCAGGAACTGAAAACTAAGATCAGGACCTGCTGAGGCTACTCACACTACAAAGCTGTAGGGAGATCTGTTGCTGAGGCAAGGATATCGAGGTCTGGAGGCCTTTTATAGGCCTAGCTGGATGATGTCTTCAACCCATGCCAGGGGGCTTTTTTTTCGCCACAGGCCTTTTAAATTTGTCAATGCAGGCCATGCGCACGCCTAAGGGAAGCATGTTGGCAGGCCAATAGTGGCATCCAGCCACGAGGGAAGCCAGCAGAGTTTTGTTACAAAAAGGAGGGGAGCCTGGAGTGGCAGAGAAGGGAATCCTGCTGTGTGTGCATCTTTCCCTACCAGGGCCTGGACTGAGAGGTGATGGCAGCGGTTCATGGAGTTAGCCTGAGGGACCGCTGGACACAACAAAGGCAAGTTGTTCAGAGGTGCTGTTTTTCCCTGCCTTACAGTCTAAGGCAATGGGGGGTGAAGTGACTTGCCCAAGGTAACAAGAAGTATTAGTAGGAGAAGTAAGATTTTATCCTTGGCTTGCCTGGTCCTCAGACCACTGCTCCAACCACTAGGCCACTCCTCTATACAAAAGGTAAACTGCTTTTTATGAAATCATATTTAGGTATTTTCAACTCATTGAACAACAGTGATGTATGTATGAATGTATTTATTTATTTAGACATTTTATATACCAATAACATTCATTTTAACTATAGATCTATGACATAAGACATGACATACAGAAATAAGTTAACCATATAACAGATTTTACATATTAGTCAGTTCGTTGAGCTTTTTTCAAACTCTAGCTAAATTTGTTCCTCATGCATCCAGTAGTATCTCTTGTCTTTATTATTGTAGATCTCTACATTCTGATGTTTCTAAGTTAGGTTGTAAGCATTTATGAATAGCCAACTTTTTAGCTCACATTTAAATCTCTGTCTGGTATCTGTTACAGTTTTGGCTGCAGTGCAACCACCTCACCACAAGGGGTCCCTCTAGTGCTGGCTTTCCGGACAGGCCCCGTCCATCTCCTCTGTCCACTCTATGCTCTGGGTGTGTCCTTATAACCCTGCCTGACAGTTGCCTCGGTGCTTCGGCATCGAGCTCACCTGGGCTCCCTGCTCTAGCCCTGCGCGGCCTTCGGGCCTTTCCTTGCCTAGCCCTGCGCGGCCTTCGGGCCTTTCCTTGCCTTGCCCTGCGCGGCCTTCGGGCCTTTCCTTGCCTTGCCCTGCGCGGCCTTCGGGCCTTTTCCTTGCCTTGCCTTGTGTGGCCTACGGGCCTTCTGACCTGCCTTGCTCTGCTTACGGTGTGTGGCCTACGGGCCTTCTGTGTATGTGTGGCCTACGGGCCTTCTGACCTGCCTTGCTCTGCTTACGGTGTGTGTGTGGCCTACGGGCCTTCTGTGTGTGTGTGTGGCCTACGGGCCTTCTGTGTGTGCGTGTGGCCTACGGGCCTTCTGACCTGCCTTGCTCTGCTTACGGTGTGTGTGTGGCCTACGGGCCTTCTGTGTGTGTGTGTGACCTACGGGCCTTCTGTGTGTGCGTGTGGCCTACGGGCCTTCTGACCTGCCTTGCCCTGCTTACTGTGCCCTGACCCAGCCTGAACCTAGACACTGCTTTCTGCCGCCTGCCCTGACCCAGCCTGAACCTAGACACTGCTTTCTGCCGCCTGCCCTGACCCAGCCTAAACCTAGACACTGCTATCTGCCGCCTGCCCTGACCCAGCCTGAACCTAGACACTGCTATCTGCCGCCTGCCCTGACCCAGCCTGAACCTAGACACTGCTTTCTGCCGCCTGCCCTGACCCAGCCTGGACCCAGACACTGCTATCTGCCGCCTGCCCTGACCCAGCCTGGACCCAGACCCTGTATCAGCCATTCTTGTCTCTCTCAATCTGGAGCCACCCTTCTGGGTGGTGTTCACGACTCCTGACCGGAGCCCAGTCGTAACAGTATGCCGAAGCCATTTACATTGGGAGAGACAGTATGGACTCAGTATTCAGACGGTGAGTCTCCACGCTTTATTATCTGTACCATTTGTCAAACTCTGAATTATCCTACGTACCTGAACTGTTTAGCTTGTCAGCTCTCGGACCAGGAGCACTGGATTTGCAGCAACTGTCACAAAAGGAATGTGTCTGTATACCAAGAATGCCTTAATTGCAATTCTCCCAAACCAGGCTGGTGGAAGTGTCTCTGTCTTCCTTGTCTTTTGCCTCCAGGCAGACCCTGCCCCCGCTGCACAGCTAACGGGCCACCTTCTCCTCCGAAAGATTCAGCCAGAGCTATCACACTCTGCCCTGCTTCTGGCTCAGCTAGGAATGTTTTCACCCTGGACAGTTTGCTAACAGAAGATTGTAGCATAACTTGTCACAAAACTTTTTACCAAAAAGCAGCTTATACTCCAAGAAAACCAAAAACTTACCTGGCCAAGAGAACTTCTAGGACTTCCGTTCTAGGAGAGCAAGCACAAAAACAGATGGAACTCATTAACCCGAGCAGGGCTCTGCTTCCCACAGCTGCTGAACAGCATGTAACGAGCACCTTCCCTAGACGTCCTAGAACTGCCTGTGCCTTCTCTAAAATGCTCCCCCAGAAACAAAATCAGGAGCTTCAGACTTTGGCTCGAGGTATCAAGCCCTTGGCAGTACAATCTGTGTCTTCCATGTACACTACTTCTAACCTTGCTGCTCTGCCATCTGAGCCTGCTTCATCACCCCAAGAGGGAGCCACGCCTGCTGCATCGCCCCGAGGAGGATCCAAGCCTGCTTCATCGCCCCAAGAGGGGGCCGAGCCTGCTTCATCGCCCCGAGAGGGGTCCGAACCTGCTTCATCGCCCCAAGAGGGGTCCGAACCTGCTACAATGCTCGGAGAGGGGTCCGAGCCTGTTTCATCGCCCCGAGAGGGGTTCGAGCCTGCCTCATCACCCCGAGAGGGGTCCGAGCCTGTTTCATCGCCCTGAGAGGGGTCCGAGCCTGCCTCATCACCCCGAGAGGGGTCCGAGCCTGCTTCATCGCCCCGAGAGGGGTCCGAGCCTGCTACAACGCCCCGAGAGGGGTCCGAACCTGCTACAACGCCCGGAGAGGGGTCCGAGCCTGTTTCATCGCCCCGAGAGGGGTCCGAGCCTGCTACATCGCCCCGAGAGGGGTCCGAGCCTGCTACATCGCCCGGAGAGGTGTTCGAGCCTGCCTCATCGCCCCGAGAGGGGTCCAAGCCTGCCTCATCACCCCGAGAGGGGTCCGAACCTGCTACAACGCCCGGAGAGGTGTTCGAGCCTGCTTCATCGCCCGAGAGGGGTCCGAACCTGCTACCATGCCCCAAGAGGGGTCCGAACCTGCTACAACGCTCGGAGAGGGGTCCGAGCCTGCTTCATCGCCCCGAGAGGGGTCCGAGCCTGCCTCATCGCCCCGAGAGGGGTCCGAGCCTGCTACAACGCCCCGAGAGGGGTCCGAACCTGCTACAACGCCCGGAGAGGTGTTCGAGCCTGCTTCATCGCCCCGAGAGGGGTCCGAGCCTGCCTCATCGCCCCGAGAGGGGTCCGAGCCTGCCTCATCGCCCCGAGAGGGGTCCGAGCCTGCCTCATCGCCCCGAGAGGGGTCCGAGCCTGCCTCATCGCCCCGAGAGGGGTCTGAGCCTGCCTCATCGCCCCGAGAGGGGTCCGAACCTGCTACAATGCCCCGAGAGGGATCCGAGCCTGCCTCATCGCCCCGAGAGGGGTCCGAACCTGCTACAATGCCCCGAGAGGGGTCCGAGCCTGCCTCATCGCCCCGAGAGGGGTCCGAGCCTGCTGCACTACCCCGAGAAGAGCCTGCTAAACCGGTCCTGCTGCCACCCCCGGAGGGGCTCAAACCGGTACCACTTACAGACTTTCTGACTCAGCCATCTGAGCCTGTTGAATTGCTCCAGCTGTTGTTGCCCTCGGAGGGGCCAGATTTCATCTATGAGTACCCCCTGCTAAGATGGGACCCAGGAGGAGGGGGAGGCCTTGAGGAGGGGGTACTGTTACAGTTTTGGCTGCAGTGCAACCACCTCACCACAAGGGGTCCCTCTAGTGCTGGCTTTCCGGACAGGCCCCGTCCATCTCCTCTGTCCACTCTATGCTCTGGGTGTGTCCTTATAACCCTGCCTGACAGTTGCCTCGGTGCTTCGGCATCGAGCTCACCTGGGCTCCCTGCTCTAGCCCTGCGCGGCCTTCGGGCCTTTCCTTGCCTAGCCCTGCGCGGCCTTCGGGCCTTTCCTTGCCTTGCCCTGCGCGGCCTTCGGGCCTTTCCTTGCCTTGCCCTGCGCGGCCTTCGGGCCTTTTCCTTGCCTTGCCTTGTGTGGCCTACGGGCCTTCTGACCTGCCTTGCTCTGCTTACGGTGTGTGGCCTACGGGCCTTCTGTGTATGTGTGGCCTACGGGCCTTCTGACCTGCCTTGCTCTGCTTACGGTGTGTGTGTGGCCTACGGGCCTTCTGTGTGTGTGTGTGGCCTACGGGCCTTCTGTGTGTGCGTGTGGCCTACGGGCCTTCTGACCTGCCTTGCTCTGCTTACGGTGTGTGTGTGGCCTACGGGCCTTCTGTGTGTGTGTGTGGCCTACGGGCCTTCTGTGTGTGCGTGTGGCCTACGGGCCTTCTGACCTGCCTTGCTCTGCTTACGGTGTGTGTGTGGCCTACGGGCCTTCTGTGTGTGTGTGTGGCCTACGGGCCTTCTGTGTGTGTGTGTGACCTACGGGCCTTCTGTGTGTGCGTGTGGCCTACGGGCCTTCTGACCTGCCTTGCCCTGCTTACTGTGCCCTGACCCAGCCTGAACCTAGACACTGCTTTCTGCCGCCTGCCCTGACCCAGCCTGAACCTAGACACTGCTTTCTGCCGCCTGCCCTGACCCAGCCTAAACCTAGACACTGCTATCTGCCGCCTGCCCTGACCCAGCCTGAACCTAGACACTGCTATCTGCCGCCTGCCCTGACCCAGCCTGAACCTAGACACTGCTTTCTGCCGCCTGCCCTGACCCAGCCTGGACCCAGACACTGCTATCTGCCGCCTGCCCTGACCCAGCCTGGACCCAGACCCTGTATCAGCCATTCTTGTCTCTCTCAATCTGGAGCCACCCTTCTGGGTGGTGTTCACGACTCCTGACCGGAGCCCAGTCGTAACAGTATCAAATGTAGCATCTCAGGTAGTGAATTCCAAAGTTTTGGACCCGCTATGGAAAATACTCGATCTCTTACATGAGTCAGGTGTGTGCTTCTTAAAAACATAAGAACATGCCATACTGGGTTAGACCAAGGGTCTATCAAGTCCAGCATCCTGTTTCCAACAGTGGCCAATCCAGGCCATAAGAACCTGGCAAATACCCAAAAACTAAGTCTATTCCATGCTACTGTTGCTAGTAATAGCAGTGGTTATTTTGTAAGTCAACTTAATTAATAGCAGGTAATGGACTTCTCCTCCAATAACTTATCCAATCATTTTTAAACACAACTATACTAACTGCACTAACCACATCCTCTGGCAACAAATTCCAGAGTTTAATTGTGCATTGAGTGAAAAGGAACTTTCTCTGATTAGTTTTAAATGTGCCATATGCTAACTTCATGGAGTGCCCCCTAGTCTTTCTATTATCCGAAAGAGTAAATAACTGATTCACATTAACCCGTTCTAGACCTCTCATGATTTTAAACACCTCTATCATAAACCTCTCAGCCGTCTCTTCTCCAAGCTGAAAAGTCCTAACCTCTTTAGTCTTTCCTCATAGGGGAGCTGTTCTATTCCCTTTATCATTTTGGTTGCCCTTCTCTGTACCTTCTCCATCGCAACTATATCTTTTTTGAAATGCGGCGACCAGAATTGTACACAGTATTCCAGGTGCGGTCTCACCTTGGAGCGATACAGAGGCATTATGACATTTTCCGTTTTATTCACCATTCTCTTTCTAATAATTCCAACATTCTGTTTGCTTTTTTGACTGCCGCAGCACACTCAACCGATGATTTCAATGTGTTATCCACTATGACGCTTAGATCTCTTTCTTGGGTGGTAGCTCCTAATATGGAACCTAACATTGTGTAACTATAGCATGGGTTATTTTTCCCTATATACATCACCTTGCACTTATCCACATTAAGTTTCATCTGCCATTTGGATGCCCAATTTTCCAGTCTTACAAGGGCTTCCTGAAATTTATCACAATCTGCTTGTGATTTAACTACTCTGAACAATTTTGTATCATCTGCAAATTTGATTACCTCACTCGTCGTATTTCTTTCCAGATCATTTATAAATATATTGAAAAGTAAGGGTCCCAATACAGATCCCTGAGGCACTCCACTGCCCACTAGGGATGTGAATCGTTTTTTGACGATTTAAAATATCGTCCGATATTTTTTAAATCGTCAAAAATCGTTAAAGAGTGCGATACAATAGAAATTCCCCCGATTGATTGTGAAAAATCATTAATCGGGTTTGTGTCCACTAACAGGAGTTATTTAGGGGGAGGGTGGGAAACCGGCACACCAAAACAACCCCTAAACCCACCCCGACCCTTTAAAACTAATCCCTTACCTTCCCCCACACTCCCAAACCCCCACAAAACATTTTAAAATCACCTGGTGGTCCAGTGGAAGCCCCAGGACTGATCGCCCGCTCTCGGGCCGTCTGCTGCCACTAATAAAAATGGCGCCAATGGCCCGATAAAAAAAAACACCCCACCCCGACCCTTTAAAACTGACCCCTTAGCCTCCCCCACCCTCCCGACCCCCCAAAACACGTTTTAAAATTACCTGGTGGTCCAGTGGGGCGCCGGGAGAAATCTCCCACTCTCGGGCCGTCGGCTGCCACTAATAAAAATGGCGCCGATGGCCCTTTGCCCTTACCATGTGACAGGGTATCCGTGCCATTGGCCGGCCCCTGTCACATGGTAGGAGCACTGGATGGCCGGCGCCATCTTTAAAAATGGTGCTGGCATGGCCGGCGCCATCTTTAAAAATGGCGCGGGCATGGCCTGCGCCATTTTTAAAGATGGTACCATCCATCCAGTGCTCCTACCATGTGACAGGGGCCAGCTAATGGCACGGATACCCTGTCACATGGTAAGGGCAAAGGGCCATCGGCGCCGTTTTTATTAGTGCAGCTGACGGCCCGAGAGCAGGAGATTGATCCTCGCGTCCCCACTGGACCACCAGGTAATTTTAAAACATTTTTTGGGAGGGTCGGGAGGGTGGGGGAGGCTAAGGGGTCAGTTTTAAAGGGTCAGGGTGGGGTTTTTTTTTATCGGATTGGGCGCAGCCGATAAACAAAAAACCAATCGGGCCGGACGATAAAAATTATAAGATTTGAATCGGAACTGAACCGATTCCGGTTCCGATTCACATCTCTACTGCCCACTCCCTTCCACTGAGAAAATTGTCCATTTAATCCTACTTTCTGTTTCCTGTCTTTTAGCCAGTTTGTAATCCATGAAAGGACATCACCACCTATCCCATAACTTTTTACGTTTCCTAGAAGCCTCTCATGAGGAACTTTGTCAAACGCCTTCTGAAAATCCAAATACACTTCATCTACCGGTTCACCTTTATCCACATGTTTGTTAACTCCTTCAAAGAAGTGAAGCAGATTGTGAGGCAAGACTTGCCTTGGGTAAAGCCATGCTGACTTTGTTCCATTAAACCATGTCTTTCTATATGTTCTGTGATTTTGATATTTAAAACACTTTCCACTATTTTTCCTGCCACTGAAGTCAGGCTAACTGGTCTGTAGTTTCCCGGATCGCCTCTGGAGCCCTTTTTAAATATTGGGGTTACATTAGCTATCCTCCAGTCTTCAGGTACAATGGATGATTTTAATGATAGGTTACTAATTTTAACTAATAGATAAGAAATTTCATTTCTTAATTTGCTCCCCACACCTTTACCCAAATTGCCAGTGGGGCATACTGCCCACATCCCAAAATTACTCTCGTTTCCTTGGGATCACAAACTCCCCCTTCACATCTTACACTCCATACCCTGTATCCACTCCAAATCCACAGAGCTCCAATGACTGATGTACTCACACACCATCAGTCACTGTCTCACTCCAGTTCCAATGCCCTTCTCTCCAGCAGAGTTTCAGTATTCTCTGGAATCCTCCAACACTCCGGTACTCCTCTGAGGCATTTCTCATCTTGGCAAACCCTTTTCTCCTTTACTCTTCACTATGGACATTTACTTACGGGGAGGAAACGCCACTTTCACATCCAAGCCTTGGGCCTATCCCCTTGAGGAGAAAAGTTTATTCAGGGCCTACTCCACATAGAAGGGTCCCTGGGCCCACCAGCCTAGAAGTTGACTTCCTCCAGATGCCTACTCTATCCTGTAGTTCCCAACAATTTCTTCAGACTCCAGAGAAAACTGACTGCTGCCAACTAGAACCAAATTATATATGCTCCTTGACCACTCCTACCATAGGATCATCCTTCAGCTTTCTTAAGGGGAAACCCACACTAGAAACCCTAGTAACCTCATCTGAACATTCCCATTAGAACACAGTACTAACTAGAGCCATTCTGGTCCCTAATGCCATCCAGTGGTGATTCATTAGTACTGCAAGCCCAATAATATCAATTTATTTTTAATTTTTATATACCAACATTTGATCTGAGATATCACATCAGTTTACATTCAGGTACTGTAGGTATTTCTCTATCCCCAGAGAGCTTACAATCTAAGTTTTTGTACCTGAGGCAATGGAGGGTAAAGTGACTTGCCCAAGGTCACAAGGAGCAACAGTAGGACTTGAACCCTGGTCTCCTGGTTCATAGCCCACTGCTCTAACCACTAAGTTATTCCTCCTCCCTCTCTAAACTCCACATTGATGATACCCCAGATCTCCCCCACCAATGTTCCTTAAAATGCTATCTTGTGGATGGGACCTAAATTTTGTGATCCCATCACATTATATTCTTATGTTCTCCCATTTCATTACTGAAATACTCCACTGAAGTCTGCCAATGTATTTCAATCCTGTATTGCAGCACTTTTCACTTTGTTGGTATTGACACCCCTATAGATTTGCTGATACTTCTCAATGCTGACCTGCATCATTCCTTGCTATTCCATTTTTAAAACCTTCATGCACACACTCAATCTTAACCTATAGCTCCTCCTGCTAGTCGTATGAAGGACATTTATACAATCCTTATTCTCCTGATCATATCCCCAGTGCATTCCACAAGATTTCTGATTCCAGATTGTTCTGGAGATTTGAATGAAAAAACAGGAATATATCTCATGAAAGATTAATATCAGTTTGACAATTACACAAGTGTTTCAACATGACTGAAAATAGTTTGTGTTATACAGATCAATGAGTTCAAATACCACAGCCAATGACTGTCAGGAGAATGACCGTCTCTGACAAGAAATTTGACTTATTATTTATTTTGCCTTTTACCATAAGTGACCAATCTGAATGAACATTTTCCAAACAATGTAAACAGCATAATACAATAGAGATATTAAAAATTCATTTAGATGAATAATTAAAAAGCTATTCATCTAAATGGATACCCAGCTATATTGAAAGCTCTATTTGGCTAATTTCTAGCTGCATAATCACTTAAGCAGCTAGAATTTAGCCAAATAAATCAGGGGCAATCCGAGGTGGGTGGTAGGCATTTTTGGATGGAGCAGAATTAACTGCAGAAGTTATGTGCTAACTCCGATATTCACTGAAGCTATGTGGCTAATTCTGGTCGGGCCGTAGGGCTGTTCTAAAGTTAGTCGGTTAGACATAACTGGCTAACTTAAGATAGTGTTGCATCCGTCGCTGCTCGACGCCCTCACTCCACCCTCTCTACCCCTGTGGCGACTCCCTCCGGGTCTGATGGATGGTTGCTGCCGCAGCGTCTCCATGCCGTCTCCCTCTGGCGTCCCCGTACAGCTTGCCATACAAAAATAATATTCTTATTCTGGTGTCATCTCAGTAACAGGAACACAAACTCCCTCTCCTACCAGGTTCATTGTAAATAAAACCTGAAAAAAAAGCACTCAGCACATGTGTAGCAAACTTGCCATACCATAGCAGCACTAACTCCAAGGACTCAAACAGTAATAGGCCTACCTATGAAAAGGCAGAGGTGCACCACCAATGCATGACCTATTGAGAAAACAAAGACTGATACAATTGCCTACATGCTAATAAAATACCTCACCTTGGTCACACACAACACCAACCTTCCCCAAATATAGAATAAGAGACCACAAATTACGTATGTGGAGAAGAAAACTGGAATGGAAATTCTAAAAAGCCACTCTGCATGAGGTGCAAAACTGGAGCGCTAGAAACAGAAATCCACTAAACAGAGTACAAAGACAGAAGAAAAGCAGATTCCCAAAATGGACATAGTATGGCTCTTGAACCCCTTCACTCTCCTTCTGTGCCCCCATCAGCCCTCATTTCTCCCAACTGCTCCCTTTTAATCATCCCCTCACACTTAATGCCCAGCATCCCCTTCCCTGTGTTCCCTCTTTCCCCTGCTCGACTCTCCCTGCCCCCCTTCTTCCCTCTCTCCCCTCCCTGCTCAGACACCCCACTTTCCTATCCCTTCCTGCACAGCAGCCATCACACTCCCTCTCTCATCCACCTCTCCTTGCCCAGCATCCCAAATCCCTCCCCCCCCCCCCCCCCAGAGGGTGAAGAGAGCATCAGCAGCATCACTTCCAGGCCCAGCAGGGGAAGATAAAGTTGGTGTCACCTCAGATCAGAAGAGCTAGAGTTGATAATGTCTTGCTCTGATCTGGGTGAAGGAGGAAACAGCCTCCACTGGGCCAGCAAGAAAAGGAAGCAAGAGTAGCTTTCTGTCAGGCCTGATAAAGGAGACGTTGGCTTACTCCCACCCGGGCTGTTGAAAAGACAGCAGGCTCTTGTTGGGCCTGAGACATCACCAGGTCCTCGAACACACCATTGTGTCCTGACACACCTTTTGAGAACCACTGCCCTAAACAAAGCTTGCAGCCGTGTGTGACACACCCGCCCCCCACCCTCACACAATTAAAAATGATGTGTTTATAACATTTATACATGGAAAAGGACATTTAAAGTACAGTCTTCTGAGGTAAAAATATAATGTACAAAACATATATATTACATTTACATGTATTGCTGTAGTGCCTAACAGAAAAACCTGCAAAAAAGGCACTTGGAATCCATATGGTACTAAGCCTATTGTAACAATACAGAAAGAGCAGGAACCTCTAATCCAAGCTACTGAGAACAATACAAAAGTTCCAAAATATTTAATGCTTCTTAAAATTCACTCTACACATTCAAACACACACACATATATATATGAACACAGCATCAGATGTATATACAGGTGCCTTTTCTGCAATCTACCATTTCTTGCCATGCAATGGGCTGCAAACAGTTTCAGAAACACGCACCAAAATTTCATTCATTTGCTGGTTCCAAGAAATTCTTCTCTACCCTTTAGTGTTTATGAAAATTTAGCAGTACTTAGCTTCAAAAACTGTCCATCCTAGTAAGCTAATTCAAAACTGCTGTGCTCATAAAACTAACGCCCCATCTGGCATAGGTCCATGTTTCGGCATCTCAATGCCTACCTCAGGGATTCAGATTACCCCTCTATCAAACAGACATGCTCACAAAAAAATGAGCTAGCCGCCATTTTTAAATAAAATCTTTTTGTGAATTGTTAAGTAGTAGTAGTAGTAAAACAAAAGATACATCAAAGAAAACTCAATAATTTCAACTAAGGATTTTAAAAATTACTGCTCTCCACGTTATCCTGAGATTGTTGTTGACTGGGGAGGGGGGTGCACACACATATTCATGGGTGAATTTTCAAAGGAGTTATGCATGTAAACATAACATGCTATCGTAGCAATTTTCAGATGTCCACTCTCACAGATAAAGTGAGAGTCAAAGGGCCTGATTTTCATGGGTTTTGCACATATAAATGCACTTTACCTTTGAAAATTCACCTGAGAGTAATCATATCTATGTATGTGTGTACTTCCTATATATTTCATACACTCACTTCCTACCTCTCTCACATACACATGCATGCTTCCCCTGTCTGCTGCACACACACGCTTCTTCTTCCACTTTCACACATGCATACACATGCTTCCTCTCTCACTCACACACACATGCCTCCTCTGTTTTTCTCACTATTTCTTTTATAAATACACTTCCTGTCTCTCTCTCACACACACACACACACACACACACACTCACACTCACACTCAGGTACTTTGTTTCTTTCATACACACACTTCCTTTCTCAAATACACATACATACATACTTCCTCTGTGTCTCTCACATACATACACAATACATGCTTTCTCCATCTCTCAAGCACACATACACTCTCAGGAGCTGTCCTCTGTCTTTCACACATACACACACACACACACACACACACACACACACACACACACATGCTTCCTGTCTCTCAAACATATAAATTAGATTCCTCTGTCTCACACATACACACTCTCATGGCTTCCTCTCTCATTCACACACACACATTCACCTTTCCTCTGTCTCCCTCTCTCCTACATTGTACACGGGCTGGCGGGGGTGAAATGGTTTGAGGAGGAAGGCAGGTATTTTGTAGGGACATCTAGCAGCACTAGGCGACACATACCTTTATTTTACCAAGGCTGAACGCATGCAAAAAACAGCAACCTTAGTTTTTGAGGGCTGCACTGGCAGCGCCGCCCGTGTAGGACTTAGAGATGGCTGGAACAGGAAAGGAGGAGACGTGGAAAGATGGCCGGGCCAGTCCAGGACTCAGAGGGAGAGATGCAGCAGGCCAGACGGTGTGATTCATTAGCATAACAGTGAAGCAGCACTGCAGGCAGGAGCCACCACACACAGGAGGAGCCAGAGCTAAGGAGAAAAACTGATCCCAGCAGGACAGGCAGTGTAGCAGGATCGAGGCTCAATTTAAGAGAGGGGATGGAAAGGGGAAGCAAAGGAGGATTGGTAAGTGAGGGAGAGTTGGAAATGCTCCTACCTGCAGCAGGAAAAACAATCCTCTCTCTTCTGTGGCTCAGCCGCCAAAAAGGAAACAGCAGGCAGTTGATTGGTACAACACCTCTACTTCTTTTTATTTATTGTTTATTGAGTTATAACATTTTATTACAAATGAAATAATCCAGGAATATAAAGAAAACATATCAATAATTCATATATTAAGTATACATTTATCTATATTTAGCCCACATCTAGGGGGAATACAACCAATCTACCCCTTACCAACCATATTAAAGTTAACACCTTAATTTTGAGACTTATCCCTTAGGAAACGATCCAACTGCAAAGGATCCAAAAAGACAAATTTATTGTTCTGATACGTAATTAAACATTTACATGGGAATTTAAGAAAAAAACTAGCACCCAAATCTAGAGCTCTTTGTTTAAATAAAAGAAAATGTTTCCTTGGAGCTTGAGTTGCTCTGGATACATCTGGAAAGATCTGAATTTTTGTCCACAAAATGCCAGTTCTTTTACTCTGGAAATATATAAAAAAACCAAACAAATCTTTATTCTGCTTTAATGAGAAAGAAACCAACAAAGTAGCTCTAGTTGGGATATTGTCTATAGTCCTCTAAAAAGGACTCTCCAAAACATCTATATCCTCTTCCTGAGCAGGGATCATTCTCTTATTTGGAAGATAATCCATCTTAGATATAAAAGGAATTTTATCTGCTTCAAAAGATAATACTTCACAAACATATTTCTTAAATAATTTGTTAGGTGAAAGCAATCTAGAGATAGGAAAATTCAGCAAATGTAAATTGAGCAATCTCTTTTCATTTTCCAAAACCACTGATTATGGAGAATAAGATTATCCTTAATAAAGGATGTACAAGTAACCTGTAAAGAATTTACTTGCGTTTAACATAGAAACAGAATATTCTGCATTTATAAACCTATTGGGGCAGATTTTAAAAGCCCTACGCACCTCGAGCCTATTTTGCATAGGCCCGGGGCATGGGCGGGCCAGGGCGTGGGCGTGGCCAGAGGCCTCCGTAGGGCCGGAGGCAGGCTCAACTTGTATAACAAAGGTTGGGTGGGGGGGTTTTGGTAGGGCTGGGGGGCAGGTTAGGTAGGGGAAGGGAGGGGAAGGTGGGGGTGGAAGGAAAGTTCCCTCCAAGGCCACGCCGATTTCGGAACGGCCTCGGAGGGAACAGGGAAATCCATCGGGACTCCCCTAGGGCTCTGCGTGCACAAGATGCACAAATGTGCACCTCCTTGTGTGCGCAGACTCCGGATTTTATAACATGTGCGCGGCTGCGCGCGCACATGTTATAAAATCTGGCCCATTATCTTGTAGAGGTGTGCTTCGTTTTTTTCTGCCGGGTCGTTTTTTGACTCGGATACCTCGTGGTAAATTTCGGGTTTTCTCGTTTCGTTTTTTTGAAAAACGAAACGAGGAAACCCGAAACCGGGCCAAAAAACGAAACGGCAAAGGAAGCTTAAAGAAAACCCACCCCAAGCATTTAAAATCAGTTTTCTACATAAATACAAAGTTTACAAACTACCCCCCCCATCCCGATCCCTCCCCAAGACTTACGAAGTACATCCCTGGTGATCCAGCGGGGTCCCGTGCTACTGCAAGCCGTGCTCTTTAAAATGGTGCCGAATAGCCTCTGAACTACCATGTCACAGGGGCTACTGGCGCCATTGGTCAGCCCCTGTCACATGGCCATCGGCGCCATCTTGTGCTCCTGTCATGTGACTGGAGCTGACCAATGGCGCCGAAAGCCTCTGTGACATAGTATGGGCAAAGGCTATCGGCGCCATTTTGATTACTGGCAGCCGACAACGAAATCGCTTTCGGACCCCCGCTGGACCCCCAGGGATTATTGGCAAGCCTTGGGGAGGTCAAGAGCCCCCTCCTGGAGGGGGAGCGAGGAGCGAGTACCAGTTCCAGACTGTCATCTGAAAAACAAAGGAGAGAACGAGGCCCCTGAGGAGCGGATACCTCTGGAAATCCGAGGAGGCAGAGTAGCTCAGGTAGCGAAACCCTTGCTAACTCCTATCTGATTGCTCCTCCCATCAGGCAACAGATCAATAACAGATTGCTAACTCCATGGATCCGGCACAACTCAGTGCTTTACAGGCCATAGCGGGCCTGGCCCAGCGCATTATGGAGCAGGAAGACGCCTTGGAGAAACTTACTTCAGCGTTTCATCAACTACACACACAGAAGGTTCAAGACACAACCTCCAACCAAGAAGGTCAGCCACCGGAGGTAACTTTGAAGACTGCTGTACCACTGGCGGCTCCAATCTGCTTTTCCGGAGAAATCCAGAAGACCCGGGGCTTTTTGAACCAGTGCTGCATGCACTTTGTCTTACAGCTGTCTCTATTTCCTACAGCTCTCTCCAAGACTACCTACATCCTTTCATACCTGGATGATAGGGCTCTGTCATGGGCATCCACCTTGTGGGAATGCAAGGATTCTATTTTGCAGGACATAGAAGGATTTATGGACTTGTTTAAATCCATTTTTGATGACCATGCTCGAATGTCTGTAGCCGGTTCTGCTTTAGTGGATTTGAAGCAAGGCAGCAGATCTTTGGCTGAATTTGCCATAGAGTTCAAAACTCTTGCGGCAGAACTTTGCTGGGACCCCAGATGTCTCAAGACTCTCTTTTGCAGAGGTCTGGATAACCGTTTGAAGGACGAGCTGGCCACTCCCCAAACATCTGACTCACTAGACGAATTAATAGCCTTAGCTACTCGGATTGATCTAAGACTCTGGGACAAGGTGAAGGAACTCCGGCCTAGGGTGGTATCCAGGTTGAAACAGGCCAGTGCTGTCTCTGCACCTCGGATGGTTCCTGTAACCCCTGCTGCTGATACAGATGAACCTATGCAAATTGGTCATGGACACTTGACTTCCAAGATTTCGGAACAAGCGTGGCCTTTGCATGTACTGTGGTCAGCCCGGCCATGATGTCTTTACATGCTCCACTCGTCCGAAAGCACGGACGGCCAAAGTCCTACAGGAGGACTATTCTTAGGCCTCACTGCGCCCTCTCTTACGCTCTCTCTCCCAGTCTCTTTGACCTATGGACCAGTCATGGTTCAGACTCCTGCCCTAGTGGACTCAGGGGCAGGAGGCAATTTCATTCTCAGACGTCTAGTGGAAGACTTGAAAATTCCCCTCAAGTTGAAAGATCCACTACTGTTATCCTCCATTCGAGGGGAGCCCTTACCAGGCAACGTGGCTTGCGAAACTGCACCGGGGCTCTCCATACGGAGTCAATTTCCTTCTTAGTACTGGAGAGGGCTATGCACCCTATCGTCCTGGGGTTACCTTGGCTGCAGGTGCACCAACCCCAATTTGACTGGGCATTCCTGGATCTCTCCCGCTGGGGCCCAGAATGTCATGGGAAGTGCCTTAAGGAGATTTCTCCTATAATATGCATGCCTACGACTCCAGCGATTCCAGGATTGCCACCCCAATACGCATCCTTCGGGGATGTATTCTCCAAAGAAGCAGCGGATATTCTTCCTCCACATAGGCCCTATGACTGTGCCATAAGGCTGAAACCCAATGCTGAGCCACCGAAAGGACGGGTGTACCCCCTCTCAGCTAAAGAGAATAAAGCAATGTCGGAATACATTGAAGAAAATCTCCAGAAGAGCTTTATCCGACCATCAAAGTCACTGGCCGGTGCAGGCTTTTTCTTTGTAGGGAAGAAGGATGGTACCCTACGTCCATGTATCAATTACCGAGGTCTAAATGAAATCATGATCAAAGACCGTTACCCCCTGCCGTTAATCTCGGAGCTGTTTGACAGACTGCAAGGTGCCAAGATATTTTCAAAACTTGACCTGAAGGGGGCCTATAACCTTATTCGCATTTGGAGCGGCGATGAATGGAAGACGGCCTTCAATACGCGAGATGGCCATTTTGAGTATCTTGTAATGCCGTTTGGGATTTGTAATGCACCTGCCATTTTCCAAAATATGATGAATGACATCTTGCGGGATCTGCTGTACAAGAACGTTGTGGTATACCTGGACGACATACTAATCTTCTCCCAGGATTTTGAGACTCACATTACAGACGTCAAGCAAGTACTCCGCCACCTTCGTGAACACCGGCTGTACGCCAAACTCTCTAAGTGTGAATTTCACAAAGACTCAGTGCCTTTTCTAGGCTACATTGTGTCTAAGGAAGGCTTCCGAATGGACCCTCACAAACTTGAAAGTATCAAGAATTGGGCTCAACCTACTAGCCTGAAGGCTTTAAGAAGATTTCTGGGGTTCACCAACTATTATCGAAGCTTTATAAAGAACTATTCTTCTTTAACCATATCCTTGACTGTGATGACTAGCAAGGGTGCCAACGCTTCAAAATGGTCAGCGGAGGCCATTTCCGCATTCGAGAAATTGAAGCCTGCCTTCTCCCCAGAACAGTGCTTGCGGCATCCAGACCCCAATAAGCCCTTCATAGTAGAAGTCGACGCTTTGGATGTGGGGGTAGGGGCTGTGTTAAGCCAAGTCGGAGACTCGAAAGCCTTGCGTCCCTGTTCATTCTTCTCACGAAGATTCTCTTCAGCTGAGAGGAACTACGGGATTGGCAACAAGAAGCTCCTGGCTATAAAGCTTGCATTCGAGGAATGGCGGCCTTGGCTCGAGGGCACTCAACATCAAATAACTGTCTTCATGGATCATAAGAATCTTGAGTATCTCCGCCACGCACAACAGCTGAATTACAGACAGGCCAGATGGTCTTTATTCTTCAACCGTTTCGATTTTGTGCTCAAGTTCCGCCCTGGAGTCCGAAATACCAGAGCAGATGCTCTGTCATGCTCATTTCATTCAGCGGATGTGCCTGATGAGCCACAGCACATAATTGACCCGAAGAAAATCCTCCTGACATCCACTCAGTCTGTGCCCATTGGAAAGACTATTGTTCCAAAGAACCTCAGGAAGAAAGTGCTCTTTTGGGCGCACGATTCCAAGCTGGCTGGCCATCCTGGTCAATGCCGTACCCTGCTCAAGATTCAGGAGCTGTATTGGTGGCCTAGCATCAAAAAGGATACCTATTCCTACATGGGATCCTGCACCAATTGTGCTAAGAACAAACCTGCTTCTGGACAACCGTGGGGTCAGATGCAACCATTGCCAGTTCCGGATCGGCCCTGGTCGCACATCGCTACTGATTTTGTAGTCGATTTACCTACTTCCGGAGGAATGAACACCATCTGGGTGACTGTGGATCGCTTTAGCAAGATGGCACACTTCGTGGTGCTCCCTGGCATACCCTCAGCCTTGGAGCTTGCAAAGCTCTTCATAACGCACATATTCCGCCTCCACGGCCTACCTTCACACAAAGTATCTGACCCTGGGTCCTAATTCATGGCACAATTCTGGAAGGCTTTGTGCAAGTTGTTTGACATCACTCTAGACTACACCTCAGCTTACCATCCGCAGTCGAATGGCCAGACGGAACGAATGAATCATACAATGAAGCAGTTTATACGAGCCTATGTCTCGTCCCGACAGAATAATTGGGCCGAATTGCTTCCATGGACTGAATTCGCTATCAACTCTCATCCAGCAACTTCTATTGGAAAGTCACCATTTGAAGTGGTTTTTGGACTTCCTCCTACACCGCCACTTCCACTGATGCTCTCAGTGACGTCCCCAGCAACTCAATCTACTGCTGATGATATCCATAAATTGTGGGCCCAGACAAAAGTCATGCTAATCAAAGCGAGTGATCATGCCAAGAAGTACTACGACGCGCACCATGTGCAAGCTCCAGTCTTCAAGCCAGGAGATAAGGTCTGGTTGTCTACCAAACACCTCAGATTCAAACTACCCTCCTCTCAGTTTGCTCCTCGCTACGTGGGACCGTTCCCAGTCCTTCAATATACTGGCCAAGTTACCTATCATCTGAAGCTACCACCTGGGCTCTACATTCATAATGCCTTCCACGTTTCTCTTCTGAAACCACTCATACTCAGTGAACTTTCTTCCAAGACTCAAGATCTACCTGTCATCAATGCAGAAGATGACTTAGAATACAAAGTCGAAGTAGTCCTGGATGTTCGTAAGAGAGGCAAGACTTTTGAATACCTTCTAAAATTGGAAGGTTTTGGCCCCGAAGAAAACTCTTGGGAGCCTCAGACCAATATCCTGGACAAAGAGATTCTTCGTCAGTTCCACCTCGCGCATCCTTCAAAACCTAAGCCTGGTACCCGAAGAGGAAGTTGCCCTTTGAAGAGGGGTACAGTTGTGTCCGTCGGTGCCCGACACCCTCTCTCCACCCTCCTTACCTCTCTGGCACCTCCCTCTCCGACCGCGGAAAGATTGGCTGCCGCAGCGTTCTTCTGCCACAAGTTCTCGGGCGTTCCCGGACCAGCTCAACGCTGCTATTTGCCATGTTTCTGGAGGCCTAGGGGCACGCGCGCGGTGCGGCCCTGACTGAAATACCGGCGATGGCGTGAACCTCGGGGGCATCCCCCGAAGATGACGTCACCCGCAACGGATATTTAAGGTCTCAGTATTTGCTAACACATCGAGTTAGCAAAGGTTTTGCTACATGAACTACTCTGCCTCCTCGGATTTCCAGAGGTACCCGCTCCTCGGGGGCCTCGTTCTCTCCTTTGTTTTTCAGGTGACAGTCTGGAACCGGTACTTGCTCCTCGAGGGCCCTCGTTCCCAGACTTGCTCCGTATACTCTTCTGCCTGGAAGTCATCACTACCAACTATCAGGTCAATACAGTAAAGTGCGGCCGCGGTTACCCTGCTTCTAACCCGCTTTCTACTCACTTTTCGGCCGCGTTAGTCCAACCCACGATACACTATCCCCATTAACCCATTCTTACTGCCTCTTTAATTCACCAGGTAACCCCTTCCGCCCGCGGCATGTATATTAGATGTAAACGATCGAATTAGCTATTCCCTCCCATACAGTAACGCGCGCCCCAACTATCGCTTTTTTAACCTGCAGTTTTGCCGCGCGTTTAACCTGCTAACTTACCACCTACCCTTACCCCTGCGTTAGAGGCAGGGGTAAGGGTAGGCGGCAAACTTTCCCCCAGCCCCCGCTCACCTGCCCTGGCCGCGTCCACGGGTGCCGGTCTCCGGGGCAGCCCAGTCCTCTCTCCCCTCCTCCCGAAGCAAGGCGCAGGGAGGGGGGGAGAGAGGACTGATGAAACGACATGTAAAGTGTAAAGCAACGAAGCGACTTACTTTTCTTGCAGCCCTCCTCCGGAGACGGACCGCGGCTCCCCTGCCTCCTGGAGGCAGGTGCCGGTGAAGATGGATGCCTGCACGGGCGAAAGCGGCCCCTGTGCGTGCAATTTGGCCGCTCAATGCGTGACGTCACGACGTTTGGCGTCACGGCATGTGACGTCACGTCTTGAGTGGCCAAATTGCACGCACAGCGGCCGCTTTCGCCCGTGCAGGCATCCATCTTCGCTGGCGGGGCCGCTTTCGCCGCCAGCTGCCCCCGGGAGGCAGGGGAGCCGTGGTCCGTCTCCGGAGGAGGGCTGCAAGAAAAGTAAGTCGCTTCGTTGCTTTACACTTTACATGTCGTTTCATCAGTCCTCTCTCCCCCCCTCCCTGCGCCTTGCTTCGGGAGGAGGGGAGAGAGGACTGGCAATCCCAAGCGTAGGAGAACCGTCCACTTCCTGGTACCTGTCATTTCAAATGTGCTTTGAAATGACATTTGAAATGACAGATACCAGCGTGTCCATGAAGTGTTAGGCCAGCGCACCCAGGATACTGTATAGCGCTCTATTCAGTAAAATGGGTTGCGCGGGCCTAACGCTTCACGGATGCTTCTTGGATGCAGCTTGTATTTGCATGAAATTTCAATAAGATATCGAGCGGTAGGTGAGCCGGACTGTGCGTACGGCAACCGCGGGTGCGCCCGGCACTAACGCAGCTCTTCCTACCGCTCCTTACTGTATTGGCCTGTATATCAGCTACATCAGTGAGATACCATCATTCTCTCTGAGCTTTCCCTGGAACCAGGTACTCGCTCCTCAAAGGCCTATACATTCCAGCTCCTGGGCTTCAATGGGACATTGTGTGAGTGTTACCATCTGCATACCCTGCCTACTCACTATATCTCAGTTTCTCTACAGCTCAGCCTCCAGGGATCGCTGTTCCAGTATCTGAGGGACTACAGCCCAGCCGGGCTTACCAGCTCACTACTGCCATCTCTGGTGATTCAGTATACTGTCTAATAAAAGAATTAGTGTGTGTTTGTCTCATACTCTGAGCCTGACCTGTGGTCCCTCTCGGGATCATTCCCTGGGGGCGTGGTCATCTGCCACTGGTCCAAGGATCCACCCACAACTCTCCTATATAATAATAGATTGCTAACTCCTATCTGATTGCTCCTCTCATCAGGCAACAGATCAATAACAATACCTTTCTCAACTCCTCTCCCTTTACACTCCCTCTACAATCTCTCAAAGGAACTCTGGCCCAACAAAATGTCTCTTCTTTCTTCTCCTTCTTTGACTGCTGCCAGATTGCCCTGCAAGAGACTCCATGCTTTCATCTGTTACACACCAAAAATGTAGAACAAAGTTCCAGTAACCCTGTGCCTGGAGCCATGCCACTTTAAGTTCAGGAAAAAAGCTAAGGCATCGCTTTTTAGACAGGTCTGCCTGTAAAACCCAAATATTAAGCCCAATTTCCTGAACTCTCTATGAAGTGTAATGTCCCACTGGGTTCATTACCAGCAGTGCCCTTAGTTTAACTCCTTTAGCTAGGAACAGAGAGGTAGAGTTTAGGGGAAGCATCATGCAGTACAGCTCCTCCCATTGAGGGTGCTGGGATGGCCCTGGGAAGTGATAAAAGTAGTTCTCTCCCTTTGAGAGTGGGGCAGTGCAGCCTGAATTTTGAAATTTAGAGAGCAAGGTGGATTTTGCCATTTTGGATTTTTGGGCCTACTTGGAGGGCCTGGCAAGCCCTGCCTGGGGATCCTGAACAAAGCTGAGGATCTGCTCTTCCAGTCCGCTTATGGGGTGATAGGGTTTAAATGTCAATATATGTGTCTTTCGCCTAAATTTTTTCTTATGCCTAACATATATGAAATATGAACACATCAAGTGAATGTAATTAGTATCTATAATAATATTTATGTCATGATGTAAACCGTTGTGACCTTCACTTAGAACGATGATATATAAAATAACTAACTAAATAAAAATAAATAAATAAATATCCAGATTTGTGTTGGGATTTTGGACACTTTTTCATGGTAGGAAGCCTTGTGTGACTCCTGGGTGTTGCCTGGGTGGAAGGGCACTTGGAACCCTTTCCCTGTGGCCCCTGGGAAAGACCAGAGGAATGGTAACATAGAAATATAGAAATGATGGCAGAAAAGGACCAAATGGTCCATCCAGTCTGTCCAGCAAGCTTATCGTATTAACTATTGGCCATACAAGTCGCCTTTATAATTATGAGTTTCCCAGTATAAACAGCATAAAGTCTTCTTGGTTTAGGGTAGTATAAGGGTACTAGCCGCCATAGCAGCAAGTTACTTCCATGCTTATTGGTTTTCCCAGACTGTGCAAGTCAATGTCCTTGTTGGTTGCTGTCTGAATCTAATTCCCCTTTTAGTCTTTTTCCCCTGCCGTTGAAGCAGAGAGCAATGATGGAGTCGCATCAACAGCATAAAGGCTTTTTGGTTAATGGTAGTAACTGCCACACCAGCAAGTTACCCCCATGTACTCTTTTTCTTTAGTCCCATCCTCTAGCCTTAAGAAATCCACAGTGTCTATCCCCTGCCCCTTTGAAATCTTTTACTGTTTTTGTCTTCATCATCTCTTTCGGAAGGGCATTCCAGGCATTGACCATCCTTTCTGTGAAGAAATATTTCCTGATATTGGTTCTGAATCGTCCTCCCTAGAGTTTCACTTTGTGACCCTAGTTCTTCTGATTTTTTTTTTCCAACAGAAAAGGTTTGTTGTCAATTGTGCATCATTAAAACCTTTCAGGTATGTGAAGGTCTATATCATATCTCCCCTGCACCTCCTCTCCTGGTCATCATATGATACAAGAACATTTTGGTGTTTTAGACTTTGGTTTTAGGGAAAGGAAGAGTTTTGCTGTCCCCTTCCTACCTGATGAGAGGAACATCCAGAGCTTGGGAAAAAGCAGAATATCAAATGTTCATGTAAGTGAATTGGACTCTTGTGCTGTGGCGTGATTGACACAGCCTAGCAGGCGAACCTGCTAGCCCCATACTGACAGCCGGCAGACATGCCCTGGGCTGGGACAGAGCTGGGTTTCACCTTTACCAGCCCTCTTCCCAGCAGGTGGAGCCAATGCGTTCCAGGGGCCAACAGGACTTAGATGATGGTTCCACAGGGCAAAGTCGAAGAGAATCCGGTACCAGGCAGAGGTCAGGGCAGACAGCAAACAGAGAATCACTGGGTCCAGGCCAAGGGTCAGGGCAGGCAGCGAGAAGAGCATAGTCTAAGTCCAGAGCATGGATCAGAGGTAGGTAGCAAGCAAGAGAGTGGTCAGTGTCCGAAGCAATGGTCAAAGGCAGGCAGCAGGCAAGAGAATGATCAGTATCCAAAGCAATGGTCAAAGGCAGGAATCAGACTAAGTCAAAATCAGGGGAGGAGATAGGACATGGAGGACCAAGGTGAGGCAGGGCAGACAAGGCAGGACAATGGGAACAGGGCAACGGAGGCAAGACAACAAGGCAGGACAATGAGCAAGGCAACCATTGTCGAGGCACAGAAGAATAACACACACTGCTATGCAGGGAGACCTGTTGCTGAGGTGAGTTGCTGAAGTTGCAGTTGAATTTAAATAGCCACATGATGTCATCAGGGAGCGCCAGAAGTTGGCTTTCCCACCATGGAACCCGTAAGACTTGGTCCGTTGCACACATGCCTAAGGGAGGCCATGAGCGGTGTCCATCGACGGCATCTGTGCTGCATTGGAGAGGAGATTACGTCTTGGGAGTGTGTGCGGCCAGTTTGGGGCCCTCCCTCAGCCATCCAAATGTAACAGTACCCCCACTCCTAGGCCCCCTTCTCAGGCTTCTTGGCTTTAGCTTCTATGGGAAGTGCTGATGGAAATCTTTCACCATCTGGGAGGCCTGAAGATTGGATGTGGGCTCTCATGACTTTTCCTCTGGGCTGAAATTCTTACAGGAGATGAGATATTCTATTTGGTTTCAGCGTCTCCTGGAGTCTAGAATCTCCTGAACTTTAAATTCATTATCCGTCTTGGATATGGCTTCCATGGGACTGGGTTGTGGTCATGACAGCCAGTAGAGAAATAATGGTTTCAATAGCAATACATGAAAAACATTATGTATTTTCAGCCTACTGTAGAATGGGGAATGGTCCAATAAACCCTGGGTGCAAATTTGAGTGAGGCGTTATGTTGCAGTTGGGTGCTGCAGTCAGGATAGTGGACCCTTGGGCCGGTCTACCCAGGGAGGCAGGGTAGGCCGGGAGGCGGAGCCACAGGCTAGTGGTGTTCACCCGGGAACCAGAAACCCCCCAGGAGGAGCCCGTAGGGTCCTGGAACCTTGGGACTTAGGAGAACGCTCAGAGTCTATGAACAGAGAGAGTCTGGGCAGAGGGTGTAGCATAGAAAGTCCAGAGAGAACACAAAAGTCTGTATTCCAGCAATGCAGGTTGAGGGCCAGCTGAAGGTAGAACAGCAGGCGGCAACAGCACCTGTGGTAAGCTGGACCGTGAGACGGAAGTGAGGACAGGCTGTGAACTGGAGCAGCTGTAAACTGGAACGGGGTCTGTAGCGTGCAGTGACCCGGAGCAGGCTGTAGATTGGAACGGAGTTGTGGCTGGCTGTGAGCCGGAGCAGGCTGAAGACTGGAACGGAGTCTGTAGCGGGCTGTGACCCGGAGCAGGCTGTAGACTGGAACGGAGTTGTAGCTGGCTGTGAGCCGGAGCAGGCTGAAGACTGGAACGGAGTCTGTAGCGGGCTGTGACCCGGAGCAGGCTGTAGACTGGAACGGAGTTGTAGCTGGCTGTGAGCCGGAGCAGGCTGAGCCGGAGCCAGGAACGGACCAGGGTCTGAGGCAGGCGGCAAGCTGAAGCAAAGTCGGGAACGGGCCAAGGTCGGAGGCAGGCGGCAAGCTGAAGCAAAGTCAGGAACGGACCAAGGTCGGAGGCAGGCAGCAAGCTGAAGCGAAGTCAAGGCAGTCCGAAGGTCAAGTCAGGAGCGAGGAACAGACGAAGGCGCAACTCAGAACTACTAGGCAGTAGGGAACCTTGTTGCAAGGCAAGGAGAAGGCGTCCGGACGCCGGTTAAATCAGACTTAGGGCGTGGCGTCGTTAGCACAGGCGGGGCCAGACTTCCGGGAGCTGTGCGCACATAGTGTGCGTCCTCACGCGCGCGTGAGGCAGCGGGGAGACGGGCGAGCAATGGCGGACGCCATGAGGGACTGGCGGAACTGCAGGGGTCCCGGTCGCACGGACGCGGCGTTTCCAGTATTGGAGGTGAGCCCTGTTCAGAGAAAGAGAGGGGGAAGCGGTGGAGACCTCAACAGCTTTATAC
Source organism: Rhinatrema bivittatum (assembly GCF_901001135.1). NCBI lineage: Eukaryota > Metazoa > Chordata > Amphibia > Gymnophiona > Rhinatrematidae > Rhinatrema > Rhinatrema bivittatum. The sequence continues at coordinate 402,432,911 of NC_042616.1, forward strand.
CTGTTACAGGTATTAAAGATTTTTGTGATCCGTGTATATAGTAATTGGATGTTTGGCTCATTCTCAGACCTTTCTTTTCAAACAAGCCTTCCCAGAAGCTTAATTCTACTCTGACGGACAGACATCCTAAATATTAGGTATCTCCTAATCATGGACACCACACCAAGTCCTTTTTTAAGACTCTGCAACGGAACAACTATCTTTGAGTTCAAAAAATTCATTTCTATATATATATTTGGCACTGTTAATACACCTTTATTCTACATTAAATAGTTATACTGCTTATATTAAATAATATAATTTTTATGTATTACCAGTTAAACTATAATTTATTTTATCACTATGTTAAATTGTCATCTAGTTAAATTGTCATCTAGTATTACCAGTTAAACTATAATATTTATTTATCACTATGTTAAATTGTCATCTAGTTATATTGTTCCATATGTTCTACTGTTCTATGTAAAGCTCCGCTCTCTGTTGGGCAGTTCATTGTTTTATGTAAACCGGAGTGATTTGTAGTCCCTACAAGAACTTCGGTATATAAAAATTAAAAATAAATAAATAAATAAATAAAATTCTAAGTGATGACACCACTCTTCTAATGCAAGTTTTACGGCCAGGAGCTCCTGATCCCCAATCGTATAGTTTCTTTCCACTGGCATTAATTTCCTGGAGAAGTATGAGCATGGTAAGAGTCCCTTGGTCATTATGTTGAGAGAAGACACCCTCTACCCTATGTTTAGAGTGTTACGAATCTGTTAGGAATCTCCTCCAGGAGAGGGAGGAGTTAGCAATCTGTAATGAATCAGCTCCCTTGGTGGGAGGAGTTAGCAATCTGTAATGCTCTTCTCCATGAGAAGGAGGAGCTAGCAATCTTGTTAGGGTATAGACTGAGGAGCTAGCAATCTTGATGTAAATCTACTCCTGTGGAAGGAGGTGTTAGCAATCTGATATGCTCAGTTCCTGTAAAGGGAGTAGATAACAATCTGTTATGAACTGTTGCTGAAGACCCCTGATGGAAGGAGTAGCAATCTGTACCAGCGGAATGCTTGGAGAGGGCACTCAGCTGTAGAGGAAGGTAGATAGGTGAATCCTTGGGCTGATGGCAGATGACAGCGCCCCCAGGAAGATATCCTGAGAGGGACCACCGACTAGACTGGGTTATGGAGACAGACACAGATGGTTCTTTTATTAGACAGGTTAGTAGAACCACCAAAGGTGGCAGTGGTGAGCTGATATGCCCGGCAGGGCTGAAGTCCCTCAGGTACTGGAACAGTGATCACAGGGTGGCTGAACTGTAGAGACACTATAGATAGTGAGTAGACAGGGTATGCTGTGTTCATAGCCAGAACTAGATAACCAATCTCACATAAGGTCTTAAAAAGGCTCAGTAGCTGGAAAGGGTTAGGCCCTCGAGGAGCAAGATCTCTGAGAGCACGATGGTAACTCACAAATGTCTGTTACTGCAATAGCTTCCAGGCAGTAGAGAATCTTCAGAGTGTTCAGGAACATGAGCCCTCGAGGAGCGAGTACTGGTTCTTATCTGCAATTTGAAATAAAGAAAAGAGAGCGAGGCCCCCGAGGAACGGGTACCCCTGGTAAGTCCGAGGAGGCAGAGTAGCTTGGACAAATTCGTAGCGAGTCCGTATTCTTGTCCTTGTCCTTGATAACTCGATTAGTTAGCGAATACTGAGACCTTTTATATTGGAAGCGGATGACGTCAGTTCAGGGGGATGCCCCTAAGGTTCGCGCCCTTGCTGGAACATTAGTCGGAGCACACGCACGCACCCTACGTCATCAGGCAGCATGGCGGATCTGCAGCATTGAGCCGGTCTGGGGACGCCGGAGGGAGTTGGCATGGAGACACTGCGGCTGTAGCCATCCATCAGACCCGGAGGGAGTCACCACAGAGGTAGAGAGGGCGGAGTGAGGGCATCAAGCAGCGATGGACGCAACATAGAGGCATCTTCATGGCGAAGGTTTGAGAAGATCTGGGTGTCTTAGGCAAGGCTCTTGTGAGTACTCTGATTTGAGAGACTGGAAAGTCTGGGTGTTCTCTTCCAGTCAGTGCTTAGTGTACATGCCCTTTTTGGAAAGGGCAGTAAGAGGAGCTGCAAGAGAGGAATATCCATGTATGAACTGTAGGGAAATAATTCACAAAGCCCAAGAAATATTGCAGCACCTTGAGTCCCGCAGGCTGAGGGCCAGTCCAGAATGGCCTTTACCTTTTGCGGGGTTTACGCAAAACCTATATCCAGAAATGATGTATCCCAAGAAAGGGAGATATTCCTGCTCAAAAGTACATTTTTCCAGCTTTGCATATAGGGTAATGTTCCTGCAACCTCTGTAACACTTGCTTGATGTGCTCCCAGTGTTGATCCAGTGACAGGGAGAAGATGAGGATATCATCAAGGTATACTATTATGTGAGAATACAAAACATCCCAAAAGATCTCATTGACCATGTGCTGGAATACTGCTGGAGCATGGCATAGTCCAATTGGCATGACAAGGTACTCGTAATGTCCATTCCTGTTATTAAATGCTGTCTTTCACTTGTCACCCTCTCTTATGATTATGAGATTGCATGTCCCCCAAAGTTCAAGTGTGGTGAATATTTAGGTTCTTTGGAGACAATCAAACAGCTCTATGATAAGGGGCAGGGGTTTCCAGTTCTTTTTTGGTGATAGCATTAAGACCCCTACAATAAATAGCCTGAGTGATTCGTTCTTTTTTCTCACAAAGAAAGAAAGAAGAAACCTGCGTCCACAGGAGATGAGAAAGGCCAGATGAAACCCCTTTCTAAGTTTTCCTTGATGTACTGAGATATAGTGGCGGTTTCCGGTGCCAATAAGGTATAGACCCTGCCCCAAGATGATGTTTTCTCTAGTAAGGTTTCTATAGTGCAGTCATAGGACATATGGGGGGCAAGATTTTTACCTGTTTATCGAAGACATCTGTGTAAGCGGCTTACTTGGGTGGACAACCAGGCATGGCTGTGGCTAGGGTCATGGTAACAACAGGCAAGATGGTGGAGAGATACATCTCAGCACAAGCAGGCCCCCATTGTACCAATTGCAGCGTGCCCAATCTTATTAAGGAGACATTCATTGTAAATTTGTAAATTATTTCTCTTGTTATGACCTTCTTGTTTTCTCTATCCTCCTACTACCTTTTGGTTTACCCCCGCCCAGGTTCATTCTCCCTGTTGAAATGTATTTTCCAAACTTTCAGTTATTATGTGAACCGGTATGATGTCCCCACTAATACCGGTATATAAAAGTTTCAAAATAAATAAATAAATAAATAGTGGGTTGGTATTGTTGGAGCCAGGGAAGATGCCAGATAATGGGGGTTGAGTGCCTTGGATAAGATGTAGAAGGCGAGGGTCTCCTTGTGAAGAAACCTGGATTGCATGGTAAGTGGCAGGGTTATTTCGGTGAGCTGACCTGGGAGAGACTTGCCATAGACTGAGGAGATAATAATAGCATTCACCAAGGAAGTTGTGGGTAAGTTGTTCAACCATTCCATGACTCTTCAATAAAGCTACCACCTGCCCCCAAGTCCAAGAACACCTCAGTGTAGATTGAAGATTTTCCTGTGGTGAAGTAGACAGGTACTAACATCTGTGGAGAGGAAGGTATCCAACCTAGGGTTGCCTCGTCAATGAACCCTAGGCGCGGGAGTTTCCCAAATTTTCATGGCAGCGACTGGCAAAATGCCCCTGGCCTGCTCTATATAGGCATAGCCCAAGTTGCTGACACCTGTGTTTTTCCTCTTCAGGGAGCTTCAAGCACATGAGTTGCATGGGCTCTTCTATGGGCTATAGACATAGATACCAGGGGGCACTGGAAGTAAGAGGCCAGCTGGATAGTGTGCCGGGAAGCCTTGCACTTCTGTGCCCATTCTTGGAATCTCATGTCCACTCTAGTGGCTAGGTCGATTAACCCGTCTAAGGTAGGGGGAAGGTGATGCCCAGCCAGCTCATCCCAAATCCGGCAAGACAGCCCCTGCCAGAAGATGGCTGTCTTTGTCCCACCACAGTTCAGAAGCCAAGGTATGGAAGTATATGACATACTCTCCTACTGTGCGCATACCTTGCAGATTCGTAGGAGTTCAGCTGCTATAGATGAGGCCTGGCCAGGCTCATCGAATACTAAGTGGAACTGATGCAGAAACATCTGCAGGTTCCGAAGAATCGGGTCATTGTGCTACCACAATACAGAGGTCCAGGCAAGAACTGTACTTCCCATTAAGGAGAGTATGTGTGTTATCATAGTTGGATTGGAAGGAAGCAGGAAAAACTAGAGCTCAAAGCACTGTTGCCAGATGTCAAAAATGTTTACAGCCTAACCAGTCACAAAATCTAGGCCAAAAGTAGCCCAAAACTCAAATGTAGCAAGAGTGTATACAAATATCTGAATTATATGCAGTCAAAATGACAAAAATAATATAATCATGTTACCATGACCCTACAAATCCTTATGAATCCCTGCGAAGCCCAGCAAAGCCCGGGAAGCCGTGTGCCCCTTAGGTGGCACGCTGGTGTTGACTGCGCGCCGCAAGTAGCCCCATCTTATAAGGCCACTTCCGGGGTCTTGCCCTCTGCATCGCAATTAGTCTCAGCTGGTAATCGCCATCTGGCTCTGAGGCACCTCTTACCGCCGGTTCTCTGTAGAAGAGGAAAGTTAATGCAGTCCTTCTCTCAGTCCCAAGAGGAGAATCAGCAGCTCGATCTTATAAGGCCACTTCCAGGGTCCTGCCCTCTGCGTCGCAATTAGTCTCAGCTGGTAATCGCTGTCGGAGCACTGAGGCACCTCTTACCCCTGGTTCTCTTTAGAAGAAAGTTAAGGCAGTCCTCTCAGTCCCCCCTCAGTGTTAAGTACTGTTTCTTTCAAACTTCACATTTGAAAACATTTATAATTGATAAACAAAGTGAACAAAACTTGGAGACAACAATCCCTTAGTAATATAACAAAGGGCTCTAAAGTATAGAAAACTGGCTAACCTAGTTAGGCTGTCTGTTATTTCCTTTCAATCTTTTTGGATTGTTATGCCTTTATAATATTTCTAATTCAATTCTCCCATTTGTAGGGGACTTAGAGATGGCAGATGAATTGTTAATTTTCCATTTTAAAACTTTGTTTATGAATGAAAATGGCCAGAATTGTTATCAAGGAATTCTTGATTGTAAATTTTGAAAATTTGAGAAATAAAAAATAAAAAAAATAAAAATGACAAAAACAACAATGTATATTAAAAAGTTTTAAAATAATGCTAGAAAAGCCTAAAAATTGAGGTTGTCATGTTCAGGTTTGCCATAACATCTATACATATCAGATGTAAAGAGAATCAACATAGATGTTGACTTGAAACTGTTATAGCACAAACTTTTTCTGGACACAGTAGTAGTCTATGGGTACACTGTCAATCAAAATTGATGTCAGCCAATCAACATTCACTTCTGGTTCAAGCCCCGCCCATTCCCCACCCACTCCCATAGGAGTGAATGGGACATAGTCCCGCTCTTTCCCTGGCCATACCCCTAGTCCTGGCCCATGCTCCTCTCCCCACTAGAAATGGAGTGGCCCTTCCCATGCCCCGCCCCCCAACCAATCCCCCTATGATGTCACTGGTGGCCCCTCCCATGCCCCACCCAAGCCAACCCCCCTATGATGTCATAGGTATGACATCACCGGAAGTCCAACCCCTCACCATACCCTTCAAAAACACACCCTCTGGAGCATCATCAAAATGGGCCCTGTCGCTTTTTAATGATGACAGAATTAATGGATTGGCTATTTTTGATTATCTCACTGGAAGTACAACAATGACAGAATTAATGGACTCTGGATATTTTTGATGATCTCATCAGAAGTATAATACAAAACCCAACCCTCCCCCCCATTGATGAACCGTGTCAGGCTGGCCATAGTTGCATTTATCAGGCTGCCTTTGATACCCGGGAAAAATTAAGGACCGTTTCTACCAGGTTGTGCCTAGAATGTGTTTTGAATCTTATTGTATTAGCAGCATATAACAGGGGTGTATTAAGTCTAAACAATGATGATTTGAATGTGATCATTTACCTTAAACATAGTGGGGCAGATTTTCAAAGGGGTACGCGTGTAAGATACACGCGTACCCCCCGAAAACCTGCCCCAAGCTCCCCCTGCGCATCCGAGCCTATGTTGAATAGGCTCGGCGGCGCGCGCAAGCCCCGGGATGCGTGTGTCGGGGGTGTGTCGCGGTGGCGCGTCATCCGGGGGTGGGGCCATGGGCGTGGGTCTGGCCCGGGGGCGTTTTGGGGGTAACTTTTCGAACCAAGGTAGGGGGGTTTAGATAGGGCTGGGGGGGCGGTGGAAGGAAAGTTCCCTCCGTGGCCGCTCCGATTTTGGAGCGGCCTTGGAGGGAACGGAGGCAGGCTGATGATTTTGTGGAGCCTTGCGCGCAATGACCCCGGATTTTAAATGATATGAGCGGCTACGCGCGTATCTATTAACATCCGGTGTACTTTTGTTTGCGCCGGTCACGTGAACAAAAGTACGCGTGGGCGTAGTTTTTTAAAATCTACCCCAGTGTGAAAAGTGCTCTAAATCTTGTAGAAAAACTAAACAGTATGCTTAGACCTACAGATGAGATGTTAATGATGAAATATGTAAATGCCATCATCTCTAGGAGAAAGCACCGTCCTTTTTTAAAAATGCATAATAAAACAACCGATGTTTGCTAATAATGTTTTTCTTGTCTGTATTTTCAGAAGTGTACTGAACATGAAATACTATGTGATATTTAATAAATGTTGCCATGTGTATAAATTAGTTAATAAAAAAAAATATAAAAACAACTAATAAAATATATATATGAATTATCAAAATGTGTCAATTGTGATACAGCACTATGGAAGGTTTTTTGGGGGCTACAAAGGGGTGTACCCCACTCCCCCCCACGAACAAACACCCAAAACATGAATAGCAAGTGTTGCTTATGGTTTTATTAAGTCTCATTGATAACACTGGGCAGCAAATTTTCACAAAAGTCATGTTACGGAAATGAAATTAGTCAATTCTTATACATTTCCATGTGCTAAACATGAATGTGACTGTGAAAATGCAAAATTGGCTCTAGTTTTTTTGTAATATGCAATAATATAATTACATCTTGAATTGTATGCCAATAGTAGGAGACCTACTGTTAATACAGTTTGAAAAATGAAGTCATAGACTACGTCTTAGATTTCTTTGCTTGTCTCTTGTAAACCTGTTCGGGAGCATCTCTGTGGAGTGTCCAGCAGTAGGGATGTGAATCATTTTTTGACAATTTAAAAAATCGTCCGATATTTTTTTAAATCGTCAAAAATCGTTAAGTCGTGATACAATAGAAATTCCCCCGATTTATCGTGAAAAATCGTAAATCAGGGATTTGGGGGGAGGGGGGGAGGGCGGGAAAACCAGTGCTCCTACCATGTGACAGGGGCTGGCCAATGGCATGGATACCCTGTCACATGGTAAGAGCAAAGGGCCATCGACGCCATTTTTATTAGCGCAGTCGATAGCCTGAGAGTGGGAGATCACTCCCTGCGCCCACATTAGACCACCAGGTAATTTTAAAACGTTTTTGGGGGGTCAGGAGGGTGGGGGAAGCTAAGGGGTCGATTTTTAAGGGCCGGGGTGGGTTTTTTGTTTATCGGCTCTAGCGCAGCTGATAAATAAAAACCCAATCGGGCTGGACGATAAAATTTTTAAAATTTGAATTGGAACCGGAACTGATCAGATTCCGGTTCCGATTCACATCTCTATCCAGCATTAGTCAGCCAGCATGAATATTTCAAATGTTCACCCTTTCTGACTGGGCTTCATATAGTACACTGCTGACGTCAGCTTACTCAGCAGCAGCATGGCAGTAGAACTGCATTGCATCAGAAAATGATGTAATAAACTCTGGATGATGTGTGCATGATGGTATTATGCAATATGATGCAATATTACATCATTCTAGGCTTATTTACAGTCCTACTGGATAAATTTACATGATTAAACATAGAAAGTGAACTATATTAAATAGCTTCAAAACGAGAGCCAATAAAAACTTTTCATGGTCATATTTGTGTTCAGCACATCAAGATACTACAGAGTAGGACCTTTTTAGGTCAGTAACACTTTCATTGTTGCCCAGTGTAACAATTCACAGACTGTAAAATTGTTGATACAGCAACCATTTCATTAACTAAGGAATGAAAATTGCAATGACCTAAGTGTGGGAGAAGTTGTCTGGACTCAAGATCTGTAAATGGTTAATCTAACAGAGTGAGATAATTTATAATCTGTAATCTTTGGAGGAAAAAACAAGAGGCCTGGAGGACAAGCCAGAGAAAGGCCTTCGCCATAAGGGAATGGTGGGGCTGCTGTAGACAAATACAGTTGTTCAACACATGTCAGTTTGAGCAGTCAGTTTTGTGTTACAATACACAATATGTTTTAAGATTGCTGTCTGGGGGGATGAAGGAATAAACAGAGGGGTGATCATTAAAGCACTGAATAGCTCATCTGTCTACAGTTTGTAAAATACTTCCAAGACCTAAAGAGACAATGATAACACACTACCTTTCATGAACAAAAGGGGGAATGGACATTGTAATGACATAGGTGTGGGGAACATTGTCTGGACTCAAGATCTGTAAATGGTTAATCTAATCAGGGAGAAACAATGACTGGGAACCATTAAATCACAGAAAGTTCAACAGACTGTAGTTTTGTGAAATGTCTTCAGATCTAAAGAGATATTGATAATACACATACAAAAGGCCTGTAAATGATAATCCAATCAAGAGAACTATCTTATACTATAAGGGGGTGTCTGGGATAGTTGTAGCAGATGTCCATCACATGACAGAGAGGGGCCAGGTAGCTTTTGTGTTACAATACACAAGTTTTGAGGGTTGTTGGTGGTCATGCCCTTATGATGGAAATATTAAATAAAAGGTATAGCCAATGACCAGAAAGGTTTACCAGTCTGCAGTTTGTAAGGCCTGAAGAGTTTGAAACAGAAATGGATTCTTCAAACAAAGAAAGGCAAAAGTCTGGATTTATTAATAAATTGTCGCTCACTAAATGGAGGCAACAAAGAAAACTGAAAGGTGGGTTAATAGTTTTATTGTATCTTTTGTTTTTAGATATGATTTTAAAACTGTGGTATAAAAAAAAGTGTGTGTCTGTTTTCTTTGTATTATTAGAACAAGAAAATATTAAAAGAACAGCTATAGTGTTATGCACAGACCAGCAGCCTGGTTGCAGCGAAGCCTTAGAGCAAAAAAAACAAGAACCCATGACATTTCTGACAATAATACAAATGAAGGTAAGAAACATTTTTTCCCTTAATGTCTGTGCCCAAATGCCTCTTTTCCTCCACAACCTCCATCTAAGCAGAGAGCTGTGTTGCAAAGGCATCAAAAGCATGAGTGACCCCATATTTTTTATATTTTTAATTTTTAGAATGTGAGAATGATGCAAAAGAACCTATTTCCAAAAGAAAAAGAATAGACAGCAACATCTTAACAGAGGGGGAACCGAATGAAGGTAAGGAAGCATTTTTTATATCTATACAAGCAGACCTCCAATTAGTTCTGAGCCGTGAAAATGAAAAGATATTATCGTGTGCTTTTTACAAAACATACCGAGAGCAGCATATGCCAAAGAAATCTGATAAAAGACCATACCAAAAACCAAGAGATAAATAAAATAGTAAGAATTTATACTGTTATAGTTTTCCCAAAATTCTTCTTAAAATATTGTAAAATCAATAAAAGTTATGACCCCATGCTAAAGAAAATGAAACCTTCCTCCCATTCCCTCGATCTAATACTGTCAAAACTTCTTCTGCTAATACCCGAAACCATCTCCAAACCACTTACGGACATTATAATGCCCTCCCACCAGATATTCGGCTAGAACTTTGCCACTCTTCATTCAAAAAAAAACTTAAAACATGGCTTTTTAGCCAAGCTTTTTCTGAACCATGAACATTTTTTCCCTCCAGCTAGCAAGAGCGTCTCTTCATCACAAACTCCATGCTCTTTACTACTACCTGACTCGTTATCTAATTGCAGGACATATGAGATTCTCTCAATTATACTTTTATGATTTTTATTTTTATTTTTATGTTTATTAAGACCTATTAACTAAGTTTTTTAGGTTTCTCTTCTCTTTTCTTTTAGTCATTAATGTTACAACATTATTGTTAAGTTTTGAACTAATGTACCCTATTCCAAGTTTCATAACCTTGTTCTATGTAATGCCTTTATTGGTGATTTTCATGTTCTGTTTCAATGTAAACCGATGTGATCTGTATTTCATATAGGAACACCGGTATATAAAAACCAAAAAATAAATAAATAAATAAATAAATTATAAACTGTTCCTTAACATAGGGAATCTTCCCTGATGCCCTAAAAACTGCTTCTCTTCAACCACTACTAAAGAAACCAGACTTGGATCCCAAGAATCCAAACAACTTCCGCCCAATCTCAAATCTGTCTTTTGTAGCAAAGATTTTGGAAAAACTGGTCAATTCGCAACTCTCTAACTACCTCGAAGATCACGAAATACTACACCCCACACAATACGGGTTCCGCAAGGCTTTAAGCACTGAAACCCTTCTCTTATCGCTAACTGACCACCTCATCATGGGCTTGGACAAAGGACAATCTTTCCTACTAATTCTACTGGACCTGTCGGCAGCCTTCGATACTGTCAACCATGCCACCTCCTCAACCGCCTATCGGACATTGGAATAACAGGCTCTGCTCACACTTGGTTCAAGTCATTCCTCTGTAACAGAGGCTATAAAGTTAAAATCAATAATAAAGAATCTCCCCGCTACAATTCCTCACAAGGAGTTCCTCAAGGTTCCTCACTATCCCCAACTCTATTCAACATATACCTTCTTCCTCTATGCCAACTGTTAACTAACCTACAACTAAAACATTTCTCATACGCCAACGACATTCAAATCCTGATACCCATCAAAGAATCTATCACTAAAACTCTCAAACACTGGGAAAACTGCCTCCAAGAGATCAACCGACTCCTTGCAAACCTAAACCTGATTCTAAACTCAGCCAAAACGGAACTCCTCCTCATCACCCCCGAAAACAGCAACTCCCCACAAACTGCTCCAGTTAACACCATTGTTACACAAGCAAGAGACCTAGGGGTAGTAATAGACAAACACTTGAATCTAAAAACATTTATTAACAACACAACCAAGAACTGCTTCTTCAAGCTGCAGGTAATCAAGAGAATGAAACCACTACTACACTTTCATGACTTCAGAACAGTCCTACAATCCGTAATATTCTCCAAGATGGATTATTGCAATTCTATCTTGCTAGGTCTCCCATCCTCATCCATCAAACCACTTCAGATGCTCCAGAACGCAGCAGCCAGAATCCTGACAAATTCCAGAAGAAGAGACCACATCTCGCCCATTCTAACTAATCTTCACTGGCTGCCAATACACTACAGAATCCTACACAAGTCAATCACCATCATCCACAAATCCATCCACTCACAGGCCCTTCTCAACCTCCAAATCCCCCTCAGAATGCACACATCATCCAGACCTATCAGAGACGCCTACAAAGGTTCCCTGACTGTTCCCCCAACTAAATCTACACACCATACTGCACTCAGAGACCGGTCCTTTTCTACAGTGGGCCTCTCTCTTTGGAATACCTTACCACCTGATCTTAGACTTGAACCGTTACTAACATTCAGGAAAAGGCTCAAGACTTGGCTATTTAAGCAACCTTACTGCCCAATGTAAATATCCATAAAGAGACATTACTGCACAATGTAAATAAGTTACCTCTGTAAAGATTTTTACTCCTGTCTATTCTTGTCTCCTTCCTCCCCCAGTTCAACAGCCCTGTTTTATTGTAACTTTTGCTTCCTCTGCACTTGTTAAAAGAACAAAGTTATTGCACCCCCCTGTTATTTGTAAACCGGCATGATATGATCTTATCATGAATGCCGGTATAGAAAAACCATAAATAAATAAAATACTTTTTTAAATTTTTTTTATTTTTAGACTGTGAAAATGCTACAAAAGGGTCTGTTTCCGAATGAAAAGACAGTGAGAATTTCAGAGACAGCGGACCAGTTCACAGTGACACAGTAGAGAAAGAATATGAAAGTATGGCCTTAGATAATTGTACTAATGACAATGTTTCAGGGGGGTTGGTAAATAATTGTATATCAGACCCCTCTGAGAATGCATCTGCAGAAAATGAACTGCTTAATTTTGTGCAATTTGTGAGAAGGTTGAGCGTGATTTAGAAAAATGTAATGGTGTACTTTATTCAGAGGAATTTCATTTTATTAATATAGAGCAAATAACCTCTTTCAAACATGCGCAAGACATTGTGAGGCAAGGCATACAGCATGTTCTAAATGAAATAAGCAACAGAGTTTCATTTGATAATTATGTTCATGTGCATTTACATTCTACGAGTTTTCATAATTCTTTGTATTCAGGAAAGTTAAACCCTCAGGACCTGAATGCTGATGATTTCTTAGATCAAGTTAGTAAACTCATGCAGAGTTATAGAGAGATACAGATTGGTAAGACATTCTGTACTGTCGTTCTTCTTATATGGAATAGAGGGAGAGGAGCATGAAGGGTTTTAAGGTCTAACGCTATATTTATTTATATTCCGCTTTTTGCACTTTTTTCGGTGCTTCAAAGCAGATTACAATCAGGTACTGTAGGTATTTCCCTATCCCCAGAGGGCTTACAATCTAATGGGCCGATACAGTACAGTGCGCTCCGATGGATCGTACTGTTAACCTGCCATTGGACGCGCGTTTTCCCTTACCCCTTATTCAGTAAGGGGCGGAAAACGCGCGTCCAACACGCCGAACCTAATAGCGCCCTCAACATGCAAATGCATGTTGAAGGCCCTATTAAGTATTCGCGCGCGATTCAGTAAGTAAAATGTGCAGCCAAGCTGCACATTTTACTTTCAGAAATTAGCGCCTACCCAAAGGTAGGTGCCAATTTCTTCAGGCACCGGGAAAGTGCACAGAAAAGCAGTAAAAACTGCTTTTCTGTGCACCCTCCGGCTTAATATCATGGCAATATTAAGTCGGAGGTCCCGAAGGGTAAAAAAAAGTAAAAAAAAAAATATTTTTGAAGTTGGGTCAAAAACCGGACGCTCGATTTTACCGGCGTCCGATTTCCGAGCCCGTGGCTGTCAGCGGGCTCGAGAACCGACGCCGGCAAAATTGAGTGTCGGCTGTCAAACCCTCTGACAACCTCCTTTTGCCCGTTTCTACCTTCTGGTCCTAATTTAAATACTGAATCGCGCACACAGGCAAGTGGCCTGTGTGCGCACCGGGAGAGCGGGCGTTCACCCGCTCTCCCGCGGACTTTACTGAATCAGCCCGTAAGTTTGTACCTGAGGCAATGGAGGGTAAAGTGATTGCCCAAGGTCACAAGGAGTGACAGCAGGACTCAAACCCTGGTCTCTTGGTCCAAAGCCCACTGCTCTAACTACTAGGCTACTCCTCCACTCTCCATAGGTCCATAGGCTACTCCTCCACTCTCCATAGGTCTATTCTATACAGCCATAGGTCTATTCTATACAGCCAAATCATGCATAAAAAGAGAAGACATTTAATAGACTTGAATAAGATAGGTTACGCTCTATGCTTTGTAGGGAGCCTTGCAACCCTTATGTCACCAATAAAGCCCACAGATGCCGAGCTGTTAGACCGTGCTAAAAAACTGCATGCAGAGCTAGGGTGGTCAGTGCATAAAAAAGTCATGTTAGATGATGTCTCAACATTTGAACAACATTTAGTGGTAAACATAAGAGTTATGCTTCATACAAAAGAATGGGGTTGCTTTAAGACAAATGACAGACCTGAATTCTATAAAACTGTTTTCATGTTGCTACATGATGACAAATTTTATGAAATCTTAGATGTAAAAAAGTTCTATGGTGAGCAAAACCTCTGTAAATTTTGCCAGAAGCAATACAGCCACGATCATAATTGCAGATTATGGTGCCATCTCTGCTTAACAGCAACATATATAGACAATGTTGATGCATGATAGAAATGTCCTAAATGCAGACTGTATTGCCATTCTAAAGAGTATTTAGAAAGGCATACACAGTTCTGGCTTTAAAAAAAGATGTTGAGTGCTTGTTTAAAATACTGTGTGAAAAATGTGAAGTGTATGTGGACAAGAAGCATAAATGTAGGGGCAGACAATATAAGCTGTGCTCTGAACCCTTGACCACTGGCGACAAGCATTTGTGTTTTATGCCTCCTATTTTTTATGATTGTGAATATATGCAGGAAACTGGCTTTCATGTTCCCAATTATATATATGCAACAGATTTAAACAGCACAAGAAACTGGGAGTTCAAAGGTCTTGAGAGTATCTCTGAGTTTGTTAAGATATTTTGTGACAAAAAGTTCAAAGAATACACCTTCATAGCACATAATTCTAAAAGCTATGATGATTATTTTGTAGTTAGAGAGCTGCTAAAGGAAAAGATGGATGTATGCTTGTTAGCTCAGGATGTTAAGCTCTTACAAATCATATCAAACCCTGGGTATAGGTTTTAAAGACTCTTTAAATTTCCTGCCCTCGAAGCTTAATAAGCTTCTACAATCCATGGGGTTTCAAGGCTGTAAGGGCTATTCCCCACATTTGTTTAATTCCATGGCTAATCAAAATTATGTGGGACCTATGCCTGGTGTTGAGTACTATGGAGATGGGAATATGATGCCTGGAGAAAGAGAGGAATTTTTAAAGTGGTACATGGACAATCAATATAACACCTTTTATTTTCAAAAGGAGCTCACCTATTATTGCCAGAAGGATGTGAACATTCTGAGGCAGGCGTATATCTTATACAGATCTGAAATCATGGCACTGAAAGAGAGAGAGGCAGTTGCAGAGCAGGGTAGAGGATCTAAAAATGTGAAAAGATGTATAGATCCCTTCCAATATATAACACTGGCATCTGTGTGCATGGCTATATACAGGTTTATATTTTTAGAACCCAAAACCGTGGCACTCGTCCCTCCAGACAACTATCACAGGCACACAAAGAGATGTTCAACGCCCTCTATCCAGTGGCTGATGTATACAGAGGCCGCAGAGCAAATACAGATCACCCATGCTTTAAAGGGGGGGGGGGGGGTGAAAAGCAGGTGGGTCCCTATTTTTTTGATGGCTATGCACTTATTGATGGGGTACAAACAACTTTTGAATTTAATGGCTGTTTTTTCCATGGTTGTCCAAGCTGTTATAATGATAAAGACCAGAACCCTTTAACTGCTACAACATTTGGTTTTCTCAATTACAAGACACAAATCAAAGCAGATTTTCTGAAAAGAAGAGGGTTTAAGGTCATAAGCTTGTGGGTACATGAATGGAAAAGATTGATGAAAGAAAATATCTGACCTACCGCAGCCATTAGTACCCAGAGATACCCTTTTTGGTGGTAGAACCAATGCTGTTTGCTTGTACTATAAAGCCAGGCCTGGTGAAAAAATATATTTCTATGATTTTACCAGTCTATACCCATTTGTCAATAAAACCAAGGAATATCCAACAGGCCACCAGCAAATCATTTATGACAGCTTTGGTCCCCTCTCAGACTATTTTGGGTTTGTTAAAGCCAAAGTGTATCCACCAGGAAAGATCTTTTCCCCTGTATTACCAGTTCATATGCGTGGTAAGCTCAGGTTCCCGCTGTGTCATACCTATGCTTACAACAGTCTACAAGAAATGTGCACCCACTTGAATGAGGAGAGAGCCCTTTAGGGACTTGGTGCACTGTGGAGATGGATGTGGCTGTTGCAAAAGGGTATGTGGTTGCTGAAATATGTGAAATATGGCAATTTGAACACAAATCCGACAGTCTATTTTCTGAATACATAAAAATGCATCTCCGTCAAAAACAGGAGACCTCTGGTTACCTTCAGTGGTGTACCGATGTAGAAAAGCAAAACATCTATATATCTGATTTTCACAAAAAAGAAGGTGTAGTTTCAAGGATAGAACAGATTAGTATAAACCCCGCAAAGCGCCAGATTGCTAAGCTTTCTTAAACTCTTTGTGGGGGAAGTTTGGCCAAAGAACAAACCTACCTGAAACAAGTATGGTGAGAGATCCTGATGATTTGTATAAGTATTTGTTTTCACCCGAATATGAGATTTCATCATGCGACTTTATTGATGATGAAACAGCCTGTGTGACATAGAAGCACTCAAAAGACCGCAGCATGTTGTCAGGTAATACAAACATCTTCAATGCCTGTTTCACAACTGCTTATGCTCATCTAGAACTGTACAACCTACTTGACAGTTTGCAAGAACGTTGTCTGTTCCACGATACAGACTTTGTTATATTTGTGAGTCGTGAGGGTGACAGTGACTCCCCTTTGGGAGACTATTTAGGCCAGTTGACAAGTGAGATACTCGCAGATGAGCATATCACAGAATCTGTATCGGCTGGGCCAAAAACATATGACTACAAACTGTCAAGCGGAAAAACATGTATGAAAGTGAAAGGGATTACGCTACATGTAGAAAACAGTAAAATGATCAATTTCACTAATTTGAAAGATCTTGTCTTTGACTATAAAACTGATGCTGTGGACAAGAATCCTAAAAAGATACAGGTACAACAATCCGGCATCAGAAGAAACACAGACCTTGTCGATAGAGACTGGCCTACTTATGGAAACACAAAGGGTTGTATACGATAAAAGGGTGATAAAAGAGGGATTTAACATGATGCCCTATGGATATTGAAGTTGTGGATGTGCGCTGGAGGCACCCCTTTCCGTGTATTTTAGCTGGACCATCAAATAGTGGCAAAAGCTTCATTGTTAAAAAGCTATTAGATCACACAGGGTGTATGTTGACTGACATACCTAACAATATTATATGGTGTTGTGTAAATATCCTTTTATTACTTTTATGGATTCTTTACCTGATACTTTTAATGATATTCAATTGTTTCCAACCAATAAAATAAACATGGTTATTGTAGATGATTTGATGGAATCTGCTTGTAACAGTGAAGAAATCGAGATATCGTTCACACAATACATGCATCACAGAAATCTGAGTATTATATATATTGTAAAAAAAAAGTTTTCTGTCAAGGCAAAACAAGCAGAACTATAGCTTTAAATAGCAAATATATGGTACTTTTTAAAAATCCTAGAGACAAGTTGCAAATCACTCTTTTAGCCAGACAGTTGTACCCTGTTCTCCGTGATACACTTGTAGATAGGGTTGAGGCTTCGCTCCCACCAGTAGGCAATAACAGGCAGATGGGTATGGGTCCCATGGGTGAGAGGGAAACACCTCTCCCCCTTCTATATTTTAGGGTCCGGAATGGTGGGGTTCGTGGCAGGGTAGTGTGGCGGCCCATGGCCCGGAGAGAGAGGGGAGATCTGCCTGCCCTGAAAATGCTGCAGCCTCAGTCCCTCCTGCTAGCACCAGACCAGGATTCACCACCATGGGGAGGCCTCCTTGGGAAGGCTCTAATTCATTCTGGTTCCCACAACGGGAAGGTCTCTTCCCATCAAGGTATAACCCTGGTTACCCCAGCCACCCGGCTAATGCTGGGAATTGGAATATTCCTCCTTTCAGACCAGAGTTTGGGGACCCAGCCACTAGTAATTTTGGGCAATGGGGTTGGCACCCTGGCTCGAGGCCTTTCCTGAGTAGGTTTTACCTGTTTGATTGGGAGGGTCAAGGAGCAAGTGGAGCTGCAGGCAGTGCTGGTTCGGTTGCTGCTGTCTCGGGTTTGCCTTTTATAGCGTCCAGTCACACAAGCTTCAAGCGAAAGGCCAGGTACTTCGCGCCAAGAGGCGTGGTGCTACACTCCAGCTCTGGCTTTGGAAACCGCTGTTGTGATCCTGGGACCATGCTCTTCGTCCGATCAACCTGGTGAGTTATTTCCTAGCATGGTAGGAGTTAGCGAGGTCTCAATAGCAGAAGCAGCCAGGGGTAAGATCTCGATAACCGAAGTTACTAGGTGTGAGGTTCCGGCGAAGCAGGTCGAACAGCCCCCATTAGTGCAAGCTCGTGAGGTTGCGGGGGTAGAGAAGGTGAGTAGTGAAGTGAGAGACACAGGGTACGCAGAGGCAGCGAGTGAGAGGGACAGTACTGTGGAGGGTAGTACGTCTGCTGTCAAAGTCAGCAAATCAGACAAGAAGCAGTCGAAGTCGAAACGTAAAAATAAAATAACCATAGCTCTAGTTCCTCTAGTTCCTCGGTGTCTTCCCGTACATCTTCAGGTAACTTGAGTTCTTCACCGGCTTCGCAGCACTCCCTATTCCAAGGTCAGAGTGGTGCCAGGGATGCGCCAGCGCTAGTAATGTGTATGGAACTATGGGAGGATGTACCATGAGCGCTTAGAAAAAAGATTCAGCGATGCAATTACATAGATATATTCAAGCTGCTTGAGGGGACGGAGGGGCAAATGACACGAAAAATGGAGAAAGAGGCACGGCGAGCATCGTTTCGGGACTCAAAAGAAAGTATCGCGTAACATTCATAATTGGACCAGGTCATTCCTCCGACTAGCCAGTGTGGTAGGGCATCATGACCCTTCACAATATGGCCCTTTGCTGGCTTCTGCGGATGCTATTCTGGCTGCTAGCAAAGATTACCAGGGATGGTCCTTGCTCAACTATGATGAGCGTTTTAGGGACTCAGTGGAAGAGATCAAAGCGGTTGGGTGGGGCATGCGCGATATGGGTCTGTGGCTGACTCAAATGAAGATAACAACAAAGAGTAGATGCCCAAGAGTCTTTTTCGAAACTTTAATTGGTGGAGACATATATGATAAGTTAAAAATGCCCGACTCGCACCGAGTTTCGCCACATACCAGTGGCTGCCTCGGGGTCTTAAATGAGAGCACACTGAGTGACTATTAAATAATTCCAACAACATCCGCATAAAAACGTATCTTAAATGAATAAAGTAGCGCTTAAGCCTCTCCCGGTTCCATTCTCTGATGGCGCCGCATACGTGTTTCTACGCGTCAGCGTATGCTGTCTCCACTCAATATTGAACACGTATGCGGTGCCATCAGAGAATGGAACTGGGAGAGACTTAAGCGCTACTTTATTCATTTAAGATACGTTTTTATGCAGATGTTGTTGGAATTATTTAATAGTCACTCAGTGTGCTCTCATTTAAGCCCCCGAGGCAGCCACACTGGTATGTGGCAAAACTCGGCATGAGTCGGGCATTTTTAACTTATCATATACGTCTCCACCAATTAAAGTTTCGAAAAACACTCTTGGGCATCTACTCTTTGTTGTTAACCTCACAGCATTGTTTGATTGCCTACCTTGCTGTTTTCTTGTCTCAAATGAAGGGCAGAGGCCCCGCGGCCTTGTGTAGCAACCTCCCAGGTTTGGGCAATTGGCCCTTTCGACCAAGTCCCGCACTGGGAGGTGTGGGATGGGCAGCGACCAGCATCCCAGATGTGTGCTGGCGATTCAATTGCTTGGGATGTTTGTTCCCTGACTGCAAATTCAAGCACATTTGCTCCCACTGTCGTTCCAGTCACCCCATTACCAAGTATGTCAAGCGCAAGGGATCTGCGGCTGGACCTCCCAGCAAGGGGGCTGGCAAGTGATTTCGCCCGTAGGGCCCCAACGCCGATTAAAGTTGACGTGCTTTGGGCATGGTTGCAGAAATATCCGGTTATCAATGTGGGCCTCAAGTTATATAGGGGTTTCTATATTCCTTTTAAAGGTCCCAGTTTAATTGGAGGTGGGGACAGTCACCCATTAGTTCGTCATATGCTGCACATAGATATGCAAAAACTGATAACTGAAATCAATCTTGGCCGAATCGCGGGCCCCTTTTTGGAGACCCCTTTCCCGAACCTGGTAAGAACATAAGAACATGCCATACTGGGTCAGACCAAGGGTCCATTAAGCCCAGCATCCTGTTTCCAACAGTGGCCAATCCAGGCCATAAGAACCTGGCAAGTACCCAAAAACTAAGTCTATTCCATGTTACCATTACTAGTAATAGCAGTGGCTATTTTCTAAGTCAACTTAATTAATAGCAGATAATGGACTTCTCCTCCAAGAACTTATCCAATCCTTTTTTAAACACAGCTATACTAACTGCACTAACCACATCCTCTGGCAACAAATTCCAGAGTTTAATTGTGCGTTGAGTAAAAAAGAACTTTCTCCGATTAGTTTTAAATGTGCCACATGCTAACTTCATGGAGTGCCCCCTAGTCTTTCTATTATCCGAAAGAATAAATAACTGATTTACATCTACCTGTTCTAGACTCTCATGATTTTAAACACCTCTATCATATCCCCCCTCAGCCGTCTCTTCTCCAAGCTGAAAAGTCCTAACCTCTTTAGTCTTTCCTCATAGGGGAGCTGTTCCATTCCCCTTATCATTTTGGTAGCCCTTCTCTGTACCTTCTCCATCGCAATTATATCTTTTTTGAGATGCGGCGACCAGAATTGTATACAGTATTCAAGGTGCGGTCTCACCATGGAGTAATACAGAGGCATTATGACATTTTTCGTTTTATTCACCATTCCCTTTCTAATAATTCCCAACATTCTGTTTGCTTTTTTGACTGCTGCAGCACACTGAACCGACGATTTCAATGTGTTATCCACTAGGATGCCTAGATCTCTTTCTTGGGTTGTAGCACCTAATATGGAACCTAACATTGTGTAACTATAGCATGGGTTATTTTTCCCTATATGCATCACCTTACACTTATCCACATTAAATTTCATCTGCCATTTTGATGCCCAATTTTCAAGTCTCACAAGGTCTTCCTGCAATTTATCACAATCTGCTTGTGATTTAACTACTCTGAACAATTTTGTATCATCTACAAATCTGATTATCTCACTCGTCGTATTTCTTTCCAGATCATTTATAAATATATTGAAAAGTAAGGGTCCCAATACAGATCCCTGAGGCATTCCACTGCCCACTCCCTTCCACTGAGAAAATTGTCCATTTAATCCTACTCTGTTTCCTGTCTTTAACCAGTTTGCAATTCACGAAACGACATCGCCACCTATCCCATGACTTTTTACTTTTCCTAGAAGTCTCTCATGAGGAACTTTGTCAAACGCCTTCTGAAAATCCAAGTATACTACATCTACATGTTCACCTTTATCCACATGTTTATTAACTCCTTCAAAAAAGTGAAGCAGATTTGTGAGGCAAGACTTGCCTTGGGTAAAGCCATGCTGACTTTGTTCCATTAAACCATGTCTTTCTATATGTTCTGTGATTTTGATATTTAGAACACTTTCCACTATTTTTCCTGGCACTGAAGTCAGACTAACTGGTCTGTAGTTTCCCGGATCACCCCTAGAGCCCTTTTTAAATATTGGGGTTACATTAGCTATCCTCCAGTCTTCAGGTACAATGGATGATTTTAATGATAGGTTACAAATTTTTACTAATAGGTCTGAAATTTCATTTTTTAGTTCCTTCAGAACTCTGGGGTGTATACCATCAGGTCCAGGTGATTTACTACTCTTCAGTTTGTCAATCAGGTCTACCACATCTTCTAGGTCCTTGATTTGATTCAGTCCACCTGAATCATTGCCCATGAAAACCTTCTCCAGTTCGGGTACCTCCCCAACATCCTCTTCAGTAAACACCGAAGCAAAGAAATCATTTAATCTTTCCACAATGGCCTTATCTTGTCTAAGTGCCCCTTTAACCCCTCGATCATCTAACAGTCCAGCTGACTCCCTCACAGGCTTTCTGCTTCGGATATATTTTAAAAAGTTTTTACTGTGAGTCTTTGCCTCTACGGCTAACTTCTTTTCAAATTCTCTCTTAGCCTGTCTTATCAATGTCTTACATTTAACTTGCCAACGTTTATGCATTATTCTATTTTCTTCTGTTGGATCCTTCTTCTAATTTTTGAATGAAGATCTTTTGGCTAAAATAGCTTCTTTCACCTCCCCTTTTAACCATGCCGGTAATCGTTTTGCCTTCTTTCCACCTTTCTTAATGTGTGGAATACATCTGGACTGTGCTTCTAGAATGGTATTTTTTAACAATGACCATGCCTCTTGAACACTTTTTACTTTTGTAGCTGCTCCTTTCAGTTTTTTCTAACAATTTTTCTCATTTTATCAAAGTTTCCCTTTTGAAAGTTTAGCACGAGAGCCGTGGATTTGCATACTGTTCCTCTTCCAGTCATTAATTCAAATTTGATGATATTATGATCACTATTGCCAAGCGGCCCCACCACCGTTACCTCTCTCATCAAGTCCTGTGCTCCACTGAGAATTAGATCTAAAATTGCTCCCTCTCTCATCGGTTCCTGAACCAATTGCTCCATAAAGCTATCATTTATTCCATCCAGGAATGTTATCTCTCTAGCATGTACCGATGATTCATTTACCCAGTCAATATTGGGGTAATTGAAGTCTCCCATTATTACCGCACTACCAATTTGGTTAGCTTCCCTAATTTCTCTTAGCATTTCACTGTCTGTCTCACCATCTTGACCAGGTGGACGGTAGTATACGCCTATCACTATAGTCTTCCCCGACACACAAGGGATTTCTATCCATAAAGATTCAATTTTGCATTTAGTCTCATGCAGGATGTTTATCCTGTTGGACTCTATGCCATCTATGTTTTAAAAGGTTCAGGAGGTCCCTGTTGATCGGTTCTCTTTCTTTTAACAGCTCTTCTAATAACCACTAATCCTGACCCCTCCTGTTCTATATTATTGTTAATTTTATTCAGAATGGCTGCTGTGAAATGGCCCATAACATCTTTGGTGATGTTTTTTGCTGCACTTGTCACATGAGGTTTAAAAATCTCAAAACCCCTTCTCAAAAAAGGTATTGCTTTTCTAAAGAGACTACGAAACACACCGCCTATCCCCGCCCCATACATGACCGGAGCCCCATAATACCCCGAAAGACCTTGACCAGCCTGTGCTGCATAATAATTTCTGTACGTGTCAGGGTTCCCATAGTCTTTAACACAACCATTTTAAAAAACAACTTTCCGGCGTTGCAGGTGTAGCTTAAGGATCACTTTCCCGTAGTGAAATGAGACGTGTTGATTCTGGTCTGTCTTTATTTCAAATGTTATGGTGTCAATGTGCTGCTTGTTTACAGAGACATAATGCGGCTTATCATAAGTGAAGGTGATAAGCTCGACCTTACCCGCTTTAGCGGGAAAACAGCGAAGTAGCTGCACAAAATGGTCTCCCACCAGCTGGTGCTCTACAATACCTGTGTACAGGTATAGGGTATTAAACCCACCTGTGATATTTGTTGGAAATAGCGAGCGCCTCATATTCACTTTAGCTTCTAGCCCCAAAATGGTCACTAAATCACCCTCTGCAGAAATTACTGCGTTTTCCTCTGACTTTAATTTGATTTTTCGGATATTGGGATCATAAATGATTTGTGGTGGCATGGGTTTAAGGAGACTGTTCATGTCGTGGTTCATTTGGTCCACAAGGCTTTGAATGGTTGCATAATACCCTCTTTGTACAACAAAGTGATGCTCCATGCTTCCTTCTCCTGTGGTGACAACATACTTATGGTCTTCTTTAATATGTGGGCGGGTACTGTATTTCCCACTTCCCACGGTCCCTGTTGGTCCAAAGGCCTAGCTAATGTATGTGGTGAAATTAGAGCTGGTATTTTGTGGAAATATTCTCACAGAGGCGTTACTAGGCAGTGTTATGTAAAATCACCCTTCGTTCATTTTTTTTCTTTTTTATGAGACAAGGCCTTTTCAAATCAAACGTCTTGAATATCTGATGCTTTTATGCAGCTGTTAAATATTTCAGGCCACCCTCGCCATTTCACAAAGCACTGCTTATTCCTTCCTCTCCGTTTTACATTTAGAACCTTATCAACGTGGTATATTCTATCCTGTCGAGGGGGGGACTTTCAGTAATTCTTCAGAGTAAAAAAACCTTGAACGGCTCCCTCACCATAATCTAGCATCTTATACACTGATTTCTATCTCCCTGTTTAAGATGTCGGTTATTATAAATACCTTATGTCCATGTTTGTTCATAACCTTTTTCAAATTTCCCTTTAGTTTTTGACAGTCTAAGATGATCCCCCTTTTAAAAAAAAAAAGGCTTAGCAGGTTCATGTGTTTTGTTATTGCCATAGATTACTTTCCAGAACCGCAGAAAATTTGAGGCTGTTACATTGATGGGGCGGGCCTGTATTGTTCTGTGAAAGCTGTGGTTATAACTATTCTCAAAAGCCTGCAGCACATCTTCATATTGAAAAGTGTTGTGTGCTTGTGCAAACCTAATGCCTGGGTGCTAGCGGGACCCTCTAATTTGAGTATTGCATGGTGCCCCCCCCCCTTGCGGGTGCCATGCCTGCATTAAGAAAGTGGGCGCTAAAAAGTCAGCGCCCACTTTCCTAGAATAATATTGCATCGGCCCCACTGTTAGCCAACTCTGATGGAGGAGAATTTGGGGAGTTCTGGAGTGTGGAGGAGGGGAGGGGTAGGAAGGGAGGGGAGCAGAGGGAGGCGGTTGAGGAGGGAGTATTGGCCCTTCCTTCTTTCACTTCTTTTAACAGGTGCAGGCAGGAAAGAAGATCTGGATGCCCACAGGGGAAATATGGCATTTGTTAAATTGGGTTCTCATTTGGTGGGAGGATGGGGTTATGTGAGGAAACATTTGAATTTTATTTAGGTGGCTATTGGGAAGGAGGGGTATTTAGGAATTGTTGGATTTTTTTTTAAAGAATATGTAGTGCTGATTGTTAACATTACCCAGTCAACTGGGTGATGCATCAAGCCATGTTAGTGCTCTAACATGTTAAACAGCATGCTATCTATGATATTTTGCATGTCCTCACCCTGGTAACCCTTCCCCTATTACAAAGACCTTCTTTCCATATGATTTTTATGCATGAATAATGCAAATGGATGCAAAGAAGGTTATTTAAAGTCAATTTCAATTAAATATTTTATCAGGGCCAACTGAGAGAGTGGTTATTCTTGATAAAATAACACCTTTTTGAAATGTGGTAAATGTGAGGTGGGAGCCCCAGGACTCTGACATGGGTCCTGAGGCTCCCACATTACAGCTAAAGTGCTGGCAACCTAAAATAAAACTTGCTGCGGCTGAAAAAGGAAAGGTTGAGCAGGGCTCAGGGCTGACCCCTGACTCAATCTGCAGCCACTTGTCAAGTCAGCCCCAAATACCCCAAAAGATTAAAAAAAAGCATAAGTGCCATGCAGAGCGATGGACCCCTCTCCCTGTCATCAATAAAGTGACTCCCACACTCCCTTACCAATGAATCATTATAGGCAAAGATCTCCCTAACTCCCTCCTGCCCCAAGAGCCCCCGAAATAGTTGGGGGTATAGAGCCCCTCTTCCCTCCCCCAACCCCCAAAGTTATATGAAAACTCATTGATGTTCAATGTTGCCCCCAAATCCCCCCCAATCCCCCAAATGTTAACAACTGGTCCTCAATCCCTCTAAGGGGCCCAGGGCAAGATTTTTCATGTGATTGAGACAAAGTCCAGATTGGACCCAGGACACATAGTAAAGGGAAGGGCATTAAGTACCCTAGGCAAAACCTACAGCCTTGCCCACAAGCCTCCCCCATTCCCACACCCGCTATAGACACATACAATTAAATTATTCATTTATAACAGATTTTACATGAAAAAGAACATTCAAAAGTAATCTTCTGAGTCAAAAAATATCAAAGACAACATGCATAGTATATTTCCATGTACTGCTGTGGTGCCAACTGTAAAACTCTGCAAAAAAGACACTTGGAACTGTTATGGAATTAGACCTTTTGTAATGCATGATCGGTGTGAGCTTGGCCCTCAGAAAGCCATGAATACACATAAAAATACAATTACAAGATAGTAAACCTCCCAAACCAAAGCAACCCTGTTAGCACTCAGATAGTCATAACCTTATCTATGAAAAGGCAACACTGCACATTTTACATCTGGCTCTAGAATACCAATACACCTCCTGTTAGGAAAACAAAACAGATCAGACTGCTTTAGATCCCTACACATAAATTACATGCCAGCAAAGTACCTTACCTAAATCACATCTACAGAACACAGACAGACTCTAACCAAAACCAGAATAAAGAGACTAGAAAGTATAAATAGAAATGTCCTGAGAAGAAATGAACTGGAACCCACATCAAGCCAATCTCTAAAAGCAGAGTAACAATGAAAAACAAAAACATTACAATTCATCATAAAACATAAAATAATAAAATCACGACATATAAAAGATCAATTATAGTAATAAAACCATAATCATAAAAAGAATAAATATTTCAAACCAGTTAACGAATAGAATATGCAAAATTTCCCAAACACCAAAAAAATTTTCAAAAGAGACATTAAACACCAAGCAATAAATAAAACAAGAATTAAAAAAATCCTCTCCTCTGTCCTGGGAACGTTTTATTTCCAGATGCTCTGAGATTGTTGTGGATTAATGGGGAAGAGGAGGGAAAAACACACACACACGCGCGCACACACACAAACACACCTCCAAGCAGGCTCCCATTCACACATACATATTTAAAGCAGACTCCCATTCACACACACACACACAACCCAGGCAGGCTCCCATTCACACATACACACAAATACATCACAGGCAGGATCCCATTCACATATATACCCACACCCATGCAGGCAGACTTCTTCTTACACACAAACACACACACACACACAGGCAGACCTCCTTCCCTTTTCTCTCTCTCACACATGCATATGCAAACAGGCTGTTCCACGGCTTTCTCTGGCAATGGACTTCTCCTCATTTTGGCTGCCGGTGAGTTGGGCTCCATCGGCAACCCCACAAAGTTTCCTGCTGCTGCTGCTGCCTCTCCCCTAGATGTGCCATCCTGTGCAAATGCATGGTATGCACACCCTGTCACAAATCAAAGTGGGTTATAGGCCTCAGGCTGACTTCCATTACTAATGCTGCTGCTGCTGCTGTTACTGCCTGAAGCGCATTGCCATTTGAGGCACTTGTGACCCCAGTTGAAGGTTTTATTACCCCTTTTGGGGTCCTGACCATTGATTTGGCAAGCCTTGGCTTACAGTGTTTGCCTCCAATTTCAGGGTCATAGTATCATTCATCATGCAAACATAATCCAGGAGAATGCAGGATTCAAAACAGACTTCAGAGCAAAACATGTTTTTTAGGTTCAGTTTCTTCTCTGATAAATTTGCTGAAATAATAATAATTATATTAATTCATCCAAATAACAATTTTATCTCCAATACACAAGAGATGTGAAGAAATACATCATCACAGCTGTGCACCTTATTTGCCTCTGCCCTGCAATTATAGTGTAGCAGGGTCCAAGGCTACATATAGCAGCAGCTGCCTGAACTAATATCCATATGGATCAAGAAGCACATCCCCGGTTATATGGGAGCTGGCAAACATCACATTTTTTTAAAACAGCCTCCAAACATCTTCTGCTCGCACTGCAGTCAACCTGTTCTTCATGCAAGGCAAAGATATGATAAAACCATAGGCTGAACTGGAACCAGTACAGAAGTCTTGGGAAAGAGGAAATGATTCAGCATCCCATGTTTCTGGAACTGAGTGGGGTCTTGATTATAGTTTCTGCAGTTCTTACTGAAAACAAGAGACTCAGATCCATCTGTTTTCCAAATGATAATCCAACCAAGGGCTACTTCAGTGGAGGGGAACTGATCTTGGGTGGGATAATGCGAATATCTGATCTCACCGATATACCTTTAGATTATTATAGAACGACCCCTGATGCCCACAAATGCATTGTGTAAGTAGTTTTCTAACTTTATTTGTGTCTCTCTGACAGTATTTTATGAATGCTTTCATTTCCTTAGAACTATGGTTCTCAACCCAGTCTTCGGGACACCGAGAACTGGGTTCAGAACCCCTGCATTAGAAGATATTAGGCTCTTCCCCTGCAAAGTTAACTGAGAGTGAGTGACAACAATCTGTAAAGTGAAATCTGTGGGGGCTGTATGCTAAAGGTTTTCTCCTATTTTGTGTCTAATGGAAAAATGCTTAGTAAATAGAACCCAGTATTTGCTAAATATGAAGGGCATCACAGAAATAAGATGATTAAGTGTACAACACGGAACACAGCCATAGGAGAGAATTTCATAAGATTCATGTGAGCAAGAGTACTCTGTCTCTCAGATATGGGAGTTACCCAAAAGCACACGCAGTAGGTGAGGATAGCCTCCAGTACCAACACGTAAGATCTTCTCTAGTCATTGCTCTGGTTTTGCCTTTCATAAGGGCCAATACACTAAAAACGCGGGAGAGCAGGCGAGCAGGTGAGCGGCCTGTGCGAGCACCCACTCTCCTGGCGCGCACACAGGCCACTCTCCTGTGAGTGCGATTCAGTATTTTAATTTATTAAAATTAGGCTCGGCGGTAAAAAGAGGCACTAGGGACACTAGGGCGTCCCTAGTGCCTCTTTTTTGAAGGAGCGGCAGCAGTCAGGAGTTTTGACAGCCGACGTTCAATTTTGCCGGCGTCGGTTCTCTAGCCCGCTGACAGCCACGGGTTCAGAAACCGGACGCCGGCAAAATTGAGCGTCCAGTTTTCAACCCGCGAGCCGTGGGCCTATTTCAATTTTTTTTTTTTTTTTTTTACTTTTTTAAACTTTCGGGACCTCCGACTTAATATCGCCATGATATTAAGTCGGAGGGTGCACAGAAAAGCAGTTTTTACTGCTTTTCTGTGCACTTTCCCGGTGCCCGGAGAAATTAGCGCCTACCTTTGGGTAGGTGCTAATTTCTGAAAGTAAAAGGTGCAGCTTGGCTGCACCTTTTACTTACTGAATCGAGCGGGAATACCTAATAGGGCCATCAACATCTATTTGCATGCTGCAGGCGCTATTAGGTTCGGGGGGGGGGGGGTTGGACGCGCGTTTTGGACACGCTATTACCTCTTACTGAATAAGGGGTAAAGCTAGCGCATCCAAAACGCGCATCCAAATGCCGGCTAACAGTGCGCTCCGTTGGAGCGCAGTGTATTGTTTCGGCCTGATAGGTACTTTTGTTCCCATGAACCTTGAACCTAATATTCAAAGGTCAACTGCTTTCTGGTTTTTTTTTTTTGTTAGAAAGTCCCGATGGACTGTACAACTGCAAATGTTCTGTGCAGAATAAATGAAATTGGTGTGAGTTATATTCCTGCCCTGATCTCTCTCCACCCCCATGAATGCCTTCTCTCAATGAGGATAAAAGTGTTCACCTTGTGAAAAAATGAGCATTCTTTTATATGCATCAAGATGATAAAAGGGATGGAACAGCTCTCCTATGAAGAAAGGCTGAAGAGGTTAGGGCTGTTCAGCTTGGAGAAGAGACAGCTGAGGGGGGATATGATAGAAGTCTTTAAAATCATGAGAGGTCTTGAACAAGTAGATGGGAATTGGTTATTTACACTTTTGGATAAAAGAAGGACTAGGGGCACTCCATGAAGTTAGCAAGTAGAAGATTAAAGACTAATCGGAGAAAATTCTTTTTCACTCAACGCACAATTAAGCTCTGGAATTTGTTGCCAGAGGATGTGGTTAGTGTAGTTAGTATAGTTGGGTTCAAAAAAGGTTTGGATAAGTTCTTGGAGGAGTAGTCCATTAACTGCTGTTAATCAAGTTGACTTAGGGAATGGCCTCTGCTATTACTGGCATCAGTAGCATGGGATCTTGTTAGTGTTTGGGTACTTGCCAGGTTCTTGTGGCCTGGTTTGGCCTCTGTTGGAAACAGGATGCTGGGCTTGAGGGACCCTTGGTCTGACGCAGATTGGCAATTTCTTATGTTCTTAAGGGCAATTATAGATCAGGCCTATTTGACTGGCTAAGCTCTTTCAAAAATCGCACCACATTGTGTGTGTGCTGCCATGTTTCAAAGCAATTTGACCTCTCCCTTGCTATAGCACTCAGGTGAACCCTGGTAGGGAAAGAAATGTAAAAGAATTCAATGTGAGGATAGATCAGCAGAGGAGAAGACAGTCAGTCCTGGGCTGTGCCACATCTGAGTTTACAGCTCTCTGTTTCACATCCTTCTTTCAATCATGTTAGAACACTTATGTGGTCAAACCAAAATTAAGCACGCACAAGAGTGGAAGCGGCTTAATAGTTTAGTTCTGAACATTTAAAGACGAAACATTTTATACAATTGAATGATCAAGTTCATTCTCTTTCAAATAAGGTTTGTGATCTGTGATTTATGATGGACACTGATTTCACACTACAACCCCAGTTAAATGCAGTGCTGAAATCCACGTTTTATTAACTTTTAAGATGATTTAATTATGTCATTATAAAGGAAGATTCTTTCCTAATTCATGCAGGGAGGATAACTTTAAAACATGCCTGTACGCCCCTGTATGCATGTGTAGGGGCACACATGCTAATGCTCATTTTATATTGTTTACATAAATACACATGTACAATGTAAATTCTGCATAAATCTATGCTAGAATATTTGCACGTGTTTAAAAGATACATGGAATGTACTTTCAACTTACCCATATAATTCCTAAAAAGTGCTACTTATCCGCCTAAGTAGCACTTCTAAAGACTTATCTGAATAAGTAAGATACCCGGATAAGTAGCATTTGAAGACTTATCAAGCTAAGTAGCACTTTTAAGGCTTAACCGGATAAGCAACAGCAAAGCCACTATTTATTTATTTATTTGATTTATATTCAGCATTTTGGTACTTCTAGCTGTATAAATCTTAAAAGCGCTATTTAGCCAGCTAAGATAGCCAGGTAAGTTAGTATTCGATATTACCTTTTATTCTGTTCACATGTGTTTATTCTATTTATTCTGTTTATCAATATTTATTATTTATTACGAGCCTATGTTCTATGTTAAGGATACGCCCTTTCTGCAGCCATCCATTTTGTTCCATGTAAATCGGTACGATGTGTAAACGTCTATCGGTATAAAAAAAAAATGTTAAATAAATAAATATGTCTTCAAATGCTACTTATCTCGCTATATTACCTGTCCAGATACATCCTAAAAAGTGTTACTTAGCTGACAACTTGTCCAGATAAGCACCACTTTCAAGACTTAGCTGGATAAATCATATTTTTATCCGTATACGTAGCGCATAACTTCTATACTCACATATTTTTATAGATGTAGACAATTTACCTCTGCAATTTACAAACATTATTGCCAGAGAGTCGGATTTTACACGTTTAAATCAGGATATTTCATAACATGCATGTGGCAAGGAAATTAGCAGTTTTACAAATTTGTCTACCAGTTCTTCATCTCATCGATGCACTCCTGGTTCTTCAGTCTACCCACACCACTCACCCATTCCATATTTGGGATTAAAGAATGTTATTTTCCCTTCCATAGATAATTAGCAGGTGTAAATATACGCAAGTAAGATGTACAGCACTTTCCCAGGATCTAAAATAGCAACTTGAACACATAAATGTTTGTCTCTTCCAGGAGCAGCCCTGGACCGCCCTTTTATTTACATGCACACGTTTGCTCAGGCATGCTTACTTACACGTGTATGTTTGGGTTTATTAAATACCAAATACGTGAGCACGTGCTATTTTACATGTGTAAGTGCTAATTTTACACACACAAAGTTTTGAACAAATTGGACTACTGAAATTCACTTTATGTTGCCTGCCAAAAGTCCATTTGCATACTTTCTAAATAATCCAAGATTCTTTAGCCAGAATAACTATTGGTTGTCAATGTGAAGATCACATCTTGCTATGGTTATCGGAGCTACACTGGATCCCAGTATGTTTTTGAATTTGTTTTAAAATAATAACATTGTTTCAAAATATTACACAATGAGAACTCTTTCTTCCTGAAGGAGACATTTCAGACAAATATTTTTCACCAGACTTTATGATCCACAGATATGTCATTATTATCAGTTCCCTCTGCAAGAAAGTGATGATTGCAAACGAGCCTGCTCAGTGGTGAGATCCACATTGTAGAATAAGCTCCCACTAGAACTTAAGACAGAAGCTGACAAAAATAATTAAAGACTTACCTGAAGTGAGAGGCCTTTTTTTTATGAAAGGTTCTCAAATGATGTTTTATTCTGCATCTAACTGAATTTTCAATGATCATTGATTTTCTATTTGAATGAATGTTGTGTATTAATGTAACACGTTATTTATAAAATATTATTGTGTGTGTATTAATTTGTGATCTGCTTAAAAAGATTGAAAGCTGAATTAGGAAGAATAAAAGTGTTTTAAATAAATATATTATACAGTTCTGACCTCAGTCTCTAAAAGCAGTCTGGTGTCAGATATCCTGCAGAAAGCATTAGGGTTGTATGTTGATTATTTGATTTGCTATACTTAACATATTGAACACTTTGGATTAGCGGGCTATCAAAATAAAACAGATTGGATTGGATTGGATTGGATTGGATTGGAATGTGAGCTGAGGAAGAAGGATTGGTTTTAGGTCCTTCATTGGGACAAGCAAGAGAGGAGGGCCTACAGATCAGGATTGAGTCCATGTGTATTTGAAAGTTCTAGCAAAGGTGATGCAGGTTGGGATTGGGATGTACCAGCAGATATGGGGATGGGGGAGGGGTCTGAAAACCTAAAAGCACAACATGCTGCAGTAGTGAGTAGAGGAACATTGGCAGACTTTGGTGATAGGGTTCTGTAGTAGAGTAGAAGAAAGTGCTACAGCTGAGGATTATGGTGAATTTGCAGAGATTTCCCTAGTTTATGCTTTCTCTCAGTTTGAATATATAAATCAATCATGATGTTTTCTAATCTGTTAAATATATGTTCCTTGTTCACAGATTGAATCTACATAACTATTGGAATCCGTTGGCCTTTTATTTTGCCATTCAAGAGATCAACCAAAATTCAGAGATATTACCAAACATCACTCTGGGTTTCCATATTGCTGACTCTTGCAATGCAGGTTTATCACTATGTAGTACTCTGACGATCTTATCAGGGGAAATGGACCCTGTTCCTGGCTTTAGCTGTCACCATCAAGGACAGGTGGCTGGTTTCATTGGAAGCCTCTCTTCAATGATATCACATCCAATGGCAAC
Source organism: Rhinatrema bivittatum (assembly GCF_901001135.1). Lineage (NCBI taxonomy): Eukaryota > Metazoa > Chordata > Amphibia > Gymnophiona > Rhinatrematidae > Rhinatrema > Rhinatrema bivittatum. Next base: position 402,466,054 of record NC_042616.1, read on the forward strand.
ACTTACAGGGATCTATAGGTATCCACAGGTATAGAAAGAACTTGTCTCCCTATATTATCTCTAGCATTTGCTGAATCCTTGACCAATTTGTCCTGTTCTTGTTTTGTTAGCCTTCATTAATGCTGGTGATTTCTAGGTATGAGAACTTACTAAATTTATATATTTGTTGCAATAATTTACCACCTAGACTTAGGTCATTATTAATCCTAGTACAGCCTTTACAGGAAATTCATTTTGGTGAACACCAAAGAAAAGCATGCCTAGGATAGCACAAGATACATCAGCAGAATCGAGGTTTTACCTGGCTGGACTAGTCCACATGAACACAGCAGGACTGGACATTGCCAGCCAACACAGATATCTAAGGACTTGAAGAGGTCAATATCAAAGCCATTTAGATGGATAACCATATAAATGACAATTTTTTTATATTTGGCCATTTATCCAACTAAATTATAGCCGGATACGTCATTATCTGGATATAAATTGGCTGCATAAAAGAGAGGCATTCTGGGGATGAGTTATCCGGCTCACTTAGTCAATTTTCAAATCTTTCCGGCTTAGGCCAGATTGCTGTCCCCCCTCTAATCCATTCCTTTTTAGATGTAGGTATTAAGTCTGCTTCCTCCCCCCACTCCCTCCCACCCCCTGCAGTCGCAATAGGCTGGTCTACATGCCACATGCTCCCGGGCCTCTCATTCCACCCCCTGATACTAAAAACCAACCCTTGTCAGGAGTGAGGTCTCAACTCACCCGCTGCTGACGATTCAGGACTGTGAATATCTGAAGCAAAACTGGAAGTATAAACTAATAGCTCTAAGTTTGTTATAGGAAAAAATCTATTCTTTTAACTCAACCAGTTATTATAAGACTATTAGCATATCACTGGCTCAAAGAAAATAATAGCAATAAAAATATAAACAATGATTGTTTTGTTTCTTTCTCATAAAATATCTCCGAAATGTACTGGCACAATAGGGTTAACCGCTGTCTCCTTTACTTCAGGGCAGGCTTATGCAGTCCTTGTTTAACCCCACTCCATATAGGGACTTATAACTCCAGTATTGTTTGAGAAATCAGTAGGGTGTTTGCCACAATACACAGCATGGATATCTTTATATTGAACGATCTTCGTACATTTGTGGTAGGCTTTGGGGCTTCTGCTTCCATATGGTGCAATCATTTTAATTTCATGGTTTTACCAATTTTGTCTTCTAAGTTCTCTAACTCAAAAAGAAGAAAACAAAGCTCTTATTTTCCCCAGTTCAGCTCTTGTACTTAGGTGTGTGACCAGATTTAATAGTATGTCTGCTGGTTTCAACCACAAAATTGTGTGCAGCACACAAACTGGTTGAGACTATGGCTAAAGTAAGAAAACAGAAGAGCTCCTGTCTTTTATGCTGCTTTATTTATTTTATATTTTCTTAAATCACAGATCAGTTATGGATCTATGGATCAGCTCTTCAATGACCGGGTTGAGTTCCCGTCCTTTTATCGCACTGTTCCTAATGATTATTCTCAGTTCCAGGGTCTGATTCAGCTCCTGAATCACTTCAGATGGAACTGGGTGGGGATTCTCACATCAGATGATCGGAGTGATCAGAGGGGCAGTGTCGACCTGAAGAGGGAGATTATCAGGAGTGGAAACTGTGTGGCTTTCCTGGAAAAGTTACCTTTGTTCATACGTAATACAGCTGAGCAGTTCACAAGACTTAACCAGATTGCTGACACGGTCTATAATTCATCAGCCAATGTGGTTATCATGTACAGTACTCGGGATGGTCTGGCATTAAAAATCTGCTTAATATGGGGGCAAATGATTGCTGGAAAAGTGTGGCTCATCTCTGCTGCCATCTCTTCCCCAAGCATACTTTCATCTTGCAGCACATTGAATGGCTCTGTAGCATTTGCCAGTCATAGAGGAGAAATTCCAGGTTTCCAGGATTTCCTCTATAATCTTCACCCATCCACATTCCCAGACCCCTCCTTTCTGCAGTATCTGTGGAGGGATGCATTCCAGTGTGAACTCCTGTACGGGACTAAACATTCAGATTTACCCAACTGCACAGGGCAGGAGACGCTGTCTAACCTTTCACGCTGGCAGTTTGATTTGAATAATTTTCAGTTCACTTACAGTCTTTATGCCTCAGTCTATGCACTGGTTCATGCTTTGCACAACATGTACAGAGCCAAATTTCAACTTAGGGGGGATCTAAAACTGGAATTTCAACCATGGCAGGTAAACCCTCCTGATTGATTCTTTTCTTATAACTATGATGCATTTTTTATTTATTGTAATATTTATTTTGTATAACATAGCTACTTTAGGGAGGGACACATTTTTAAACTATACAGAGTACAATAAATCTCTATGCAGAACCAGGACTATATGGATGGACTGCCACAAATGACCCTTGGTTTCCCGTAAGAGTACTCAGCAGTTGTTGGTAATGGGACTTCTATGCCCTGTTCTCTCTTACTCTTCAAGCCCCATATCTGTACCTATTAGGGATGTGAATTGTTTTTTGACGATTTAAAATATCGTCCGATATATTTTAAATCGTCAAAAATCGTTAGGGCCACGATACAATACCAATTCCCCCGATTTATCGTCAAAAAATCGTAAATCAGGGGAAGGGGGAGGGCAGGAAAACCGGCACACTAAAACACCCTAAAACCCACCCCCGACCCTTTAAATTAAATCCCCCACCCTCCCGAACCCCCCCCAAATGCCTTAAATTACCTGGGGGTCCAGCGGCACAATAAAACACGGCACACTAAAACCCCCTAAAACCTACCCCTCCCCCAAATGCCTTAAATTACGCGGCGGTCCGTAGCTTAAATTACCTCCGTAGCCTTAAATTACCTCCGTAGCGGCGGTCCGTAGCTAAATCGGGGGAAGGGGGAGAGCAGGAAAACCGGCACAATAAATCGTGTAGTCTTCAGCCGGCGCCATTTTGCAAAATGGCCGCCGCAAAATGGCGGCGGCCATAGACCAAAACGATTCGACACAGGAGGTCGTTCTGGACCCCCGCTGGACTTTTGGCAAGTCTTGTGGGGGTCAGGAGGCCCCCCCAAGCTGGCCAAAAGTTCCTGGGGGTCCAGCGGGGGTCCGAGAGCGATTTCCTGCCGCAAATCGTTTTCCGTACGGAAAATGGCGCCGGCAGGAGATCGACTGCAGGAGGTCGTTCAGCGGGGGTTCGGAACCCTTGCTGAATGACCTCCTGCAGTCGATCTCCTGCCGGCGCCATTTTCCGTACGGAAAACGATTCACGGCAGGAAATCGCTCTCGGACCCCCGCTGGACCCCCAGGAACTTTTGGCCAGCTTGGGGGGGCCTCCTGACCCCCACAAGACTTGCCAAAAGTCCAGCGGGGGTCCGGAACGACCTCCTGCGTCGAATCGTTTTGGTCTATGGCCGCCGCCATTTTGCAAAATGGCGCCGGCTGAAGACTACACGATTTATTGTGCCGGTTTTCCTGCTCTCCCCCTTCCCCCGATTTAGCTACGGACCGCCGCTATGGAGGTAATTTAAGGCTACGGAGGTAATTTAAGCTACGGACCGCCGCTACGGACCCCCAGGTAATTTAAGGCATTGGGGGGGGGGGGGTTCGGGAGGGTGGGGGATTTAATTTAAAGGGTCGGGGTGGGTTTTAGGGGGTTTTAGTGTGCCGTGTTTTAGTGTGCCGCTGGACCCCCAGGTAATTTAAGGCATTTGGGGGGGTTCGGGAGGGTGGGGGATTTAATTTAAAGGGTCGGGGGTGGGTTTTAGGGGGTTTTAGTGTGCCGGCTCACGATTTTAACGATTTTCACGATACTTTACACACCCAAACGGCAACAATACGATTCCCTCCCCCTCCCAGCCGAAATCGATCGTTAAGACGATCGAGGACACGATTCACATCTCTAGTACTTATCAGTCAGGAGTGGGGGATTAATTTTGCCACACTATTTTGTGGCTTCTGATTACATGGCGGTCCACCCCTCTCACCTTGACTTGGCTGCATGTTGGTCAGGACTGCATGACTATGCAACACTTTCTGGATCTGATACCCAGCATTCTATGTGACATGCAATGCTGCGAGAGCCCTTGATCCCAATGGGCAGTCGCTGGCATCCTCTGGGAGGGGCAGGAGGGGTTTTAATGATATATGGAAGCTCATCTCTCCTTCCCTTCATTCCCTGTCTCTTGAACAAACAGCTCACTCCTCCCTCTACTCTACTGCTCTCTTTGGTTGCTTTCCCCTTTATAGTGATTGGCTCATGATTTACAAAACTAAATACATCCATGTACCTGCTCCTATGGAAATAGGCTAAATCAATTATACAATATAAATATTAAAAAAGCAATGCCTGTTTCTAAACAGACAGGCTCACAATTTAAGAATGCTTTTTTAAAAAGATGGAACAATAGGAGAGTAAACGAAGAGGGTAGCTGGGAGAAGGTGCATTTACAGCATCTCTCCTGTGCTGCTTTCTTGCTGCTGTTTCACACTTTCATCTGCTAAATCACCTCTTGTCTCAGCTACCAGCTGGTTCAGGGTCAAGGCAGATGGTGTCAACCAAAACTTCGATGGAATCTTTGATATCTAATGGCCTGGCCAAGCTGTTGGTGGACTTTAAAAGATCTAGCATGTTAATAATTACAGCCTATTGGTCAAATGGCGAAAGAAAGAAAGTATGATAGTCTAAGAGATACTCATGTAGACTAGTGTTGCGGCCCTGGTCACCTCTCTCGCGATCGGGGCCGTGGCCGCTTACCTCCGCTCCGGTTCGCGGCCGAAATCGCCGGGTGTCAGGCCTGCTAGGCCGCATGGCTGCTGTGTCTCCACGAGGGAGACGCCGCCGAGGCCCGATGCTGGCTCCGCCCCACACTGCTACGTGCGCGCGAAGGCAGAGGATTTAAAGGTCCAGCACCCAAAAGTGCTGGACAGCCCCCTGGATGAAGTCAGACACCAGCAGAGTACTTAAGCCGGTGTCTGACTCCTGAACATTGCCTTGCAATGAGGTCTCTCCTTGGAATGCCGTCCTTGATCCTGCTGTCTGCTCCTGCTGATCCTACTGTCCATTCCTGCTGATCCTGCTGTCCGGTCCTGCTGTTCCTGCTGTCCGTTCCGGCTGCCCCAGCTGTCCGGTCCTGCTGAGCCTACCATCCGTCTCTACGGTTCCAGCCTCGGCTCCAGCTCCGACTGTTCCTCTCTCTTGGTGTACTCCTGGTTCCTGACTCCAGTTTGCTCCTGATGTGCCTTGCCTGCCACCTGCCTCGACCCTCGGATCCTCTTCTCATCTTGTTTCGCTGTGATCTCCTAAGTCCCAGCAGTCCAGATCCCTACGGGCTCCTCCTGGGGGGATCTAGGATCTCCAGGGTGAAGGCGTCTCCGGGCCTTATGTTCAGCTTTGGTTCTACCTCCCGGCCTGTCCACTACGGAATCCCCGGTTCCACAAGGTCGGCCCAAGGGTCCACCTCAACCCGCAACAGTTTGCAAGGCCATGGACCCGGTGGACATGCCCGGTCTGCAATCCATTCCCAGGATGGCTCAACGACTGCAGCAGCAGCAACACTGCCTAGATGTCCTGGCTGCCACCGTCGAGGGCCTGGCCAATCGGCTGGATGTGGCTCCACCAGAACCACCTCCGGTGCCACTTCCAGCTCCTACCATGAATGTAGTGGCCCCCACTCAGCTTCCAGCTCCGACACTGTATGCCGGTGACGCCAAGGCCTGCCAAGGTTTTTTAAACCAATGTTACGTCCGGTTCTCCTTGCTTCCAGCCCAATTCTCATCTGACTCGATGAAAGTAGCCTACATCTTTTCACTGCTTGATGGGAAGGCGTTACATTAGGCCTTGCCAATGTGGGAACGCCAGGATCCCTTACTGCACAACCTCCAGCAATTTGTCCTTAACTTCCGACAAGTCTTCGAACCCACACGTCTGTCTACGGTAACGTCAGAGCTGTTACAGTTAAGACAGGGATCCCGATCTCTGGCAGACTATGCCATCGAACTTCGCACCCTCGCCATGGAAGTGGTTGGTGCGACGATTGTTTACGGGGAGTCTTTCTGGAGGGCCTGGCAGGCCATATCAAAGATGAATTGGCCGCCAGGGACATCCCCGATGACCTTAATGATCTTATCGACATGGCCGGCCGGATTGACCGACGGCTTCAGCAGCGGGCTAAAGAGGGGCGTCCGCCACGCCGCCCCATATCTCTAGCTCCAGTGTTTTCTAGACCCATGGCACCATCCAGCATTCCAAGAGCGCCCCATGCGGTTTCCTCCTCAGAGGAGCCTATGCAGATAGGTCGTACCCCGTTGACTGCTGAGGAGAGGAGGAGACGTTGCACGCTGGGGTTATCCCTTTACTGTGGCGGTAAAGGTCATTTCCTAGCACAGTGCAAGGAGCGTCCGGAAAACACCAGAGCCTAGGATGTACGGGGGAGCTACTCCTAGGCTGCGCAGGCTCTGCTCCTCAATGTACAGTCCCTGTGTCAATAGAATACCCTGGAGGGTGTTTTCACACCTTGGCATTCATAGACTCGGAAGCGGAGGGGAACTTCATCGTAGCAGATTTGGTACAGCAATTACATCTGCCTAGCGTACCGCGGAGCCCTCCGCTATGTGTCACGTCTATTCGAGGCACTATGCTTCCTGGAACCATCTCTGAATCCACAAAACCTCTGACGCTCCAGACAAGAGTACTGCACTCCAAAGAAATATCCTTCTTGGTGCTGGAGAAAGCAGTGCACCCAGAGGTGCACTGCCATGGCTGCAGCAACATTCTCCAGTGATTAAGTGGGACACTCTACAACTGGCACAGTGGAGCCCCTTTTGCCTTTCTCACTGCATCAGGTTTCCAAGACCTCCCAGGATATCCGTGTTAAGCACCTCGGTACTACCTCCAGCACTGTACAAAGACTTCGCGGAGGTATTTTCTAAGAAAGCAGAGATTCTTCCACGACATTGACCCTTTGTCTGTGCTATAGATCTGCTACCTGGAACCACTCCTCCTCGTGGCAGGGTGTACCCACTATCTCTACCAGAGACTCGTGCCATGTCAGATTATATCACGGAGAATCTTGCTAAAGCGTTTATCCGCCCCTCTCGGTCGCCTGCTGGAGCAGGCTTTTTCTTCGTGGGAAAAAAGGATGGGTCGCTTAGACCGTGCATCGATTACCGAGGCTTAAATGCCATCACCAAACGGGACCGCTACCCACTTCTGTTGATCCCTGAGCTCCTAGATAGACTACAGGGAGCCAAACTCTTTACGAAACTCGACCTACGGGGGGCTTATAATTTAGTTCGCATCCACCCGGGAGACGAATGGAAGACTGCCTTTAACACTAGAGATGGGCATTATGAATACCTGGTAATGCCCTTCGGGTTATGCAATGCCCCGGCAGTCTTCCAGAATCTCATGAATGAAGTACTGAGGGAGATGCTGAATTCGTATGTCATAGTATATCTGAACGACGTCCTAATCTACTCTAAAGATCTGGAATCCCACCGACAGCATGTCAAACAAGTGCTGCAGGTCCTTAAGGATAACCATTTATACGCGAAGCTCGAAAAATGTATGTTCGAGTGCGAATCGCTTCCGTTCCTGTGATACATAGTGTCATCTACCGGATTTCAGATGGATCCAGAAAAAGTATCGGCAATCACCAAATGGCCTCGCCCACGGGATTAAAGATGTTACAGCGGTTCTTGGGATTTTCCAACTTTTACAGACATTTCATTCCTCACTATTCGCGTAGAGTGGCACCCTTTACTGCATTGACCCGCAAAGGAGCGGACGCTAAGGTGTGGCCAGAAGCAGCCTGTCGGGCCTTCGAAGATTTAAAACAAGCCTTTCTAACGGACACTTGCCTGTACCACCCTGATCCTCAATGCCCCTTTGTGGTAGAGGTCGATGCCTCTAGTCTCGCAGTAGGAGCCATACTCATCCAGCATTCGAAATCAGGTCAATTGCTCCCATGCTCTTATTACTTGAAGAAGTTCTCGCCCGCCGAATGCAATTACAGCATAGGTGATAAGGAGCTCCTGGCAATCAAGTTGGCTTTCGAGGAGTGGAGGTAGTGGTTGGAGGGGGCAATCCACCCAGTTACGGTTTACACAGACCACAAGAACCTCGAGTTCCTGTCTCATGCGATTGAACCCTAGACAAGCCAGATAGTCGCTCTTTTTTAATCGTTTTGGCTTCACTCTTCGCTTTGGCTTCACTTATCGTCCAGCTTCAAAAAATGTCCGGGCCAATGCTTTACCTCGGACCTCGGTCTTGGAGGAGGAGGAAGAGAGCCCTCAATACATCCTAGACCCCGCCAAGGTTCGTTTGACAGCTGTTACTGTCGAGTCCCAAGAAAGGACTGTAGTTCCTAATCGCCTATGAAAGAAAGTGCTAAGCTGGGCCCATGATTCCCTGACCGGCGGGCATGCTGGACAAGACAGGACAGTAGAGTTACTGAATCATTACTACTGGTGGCCCAAATTAAGACGGGATGTTCAAACCTATGTGAGTTCCTGTCCCACATGCGCTAGACAGAATCCAAAAGTCGGGCTCCCCTGGGGCCTATTACAGCCACTTCCAGTCCCCAAGGAGCCCTGGACCCATATAGTCACAGTCTTTGTGGTGGATTTACCGGCATCTCTAGGGAAGACCGTGATTTGGGTCACAGTAGATCGCTTCTCTAAAATGGCCCACTTTGTGCCATTACCCAAACTGCCATCCGCTCCAGAACTAGCACTACTGTTTGCGCAACACATCTTCTGTATTCACGGACTTCCACAGAACATAGTGTCAGATCGGGGGCCACAGTTTACGGCCCGGTATTGGAAGGCATTATGTAGAAGCTTTGGGGTACAGCTCAGCTTTTCCATGGCATTTCATCCTCAAAGCAATGGCCAAACGGAGCATATGAATCGCACTCTGAAGACATTCCTCCTGGCATTTGTGAATGAGAAGCAAGACAATTGGGTAGAATTACTTCCCTGGGCTGAGTTCTCCTCTAATAACCAGATTCATTCTGCGACTGGGAGGTCCCCTTTTCAGACTGTTTATGGGAAACAACTTAAGCCACCTCTGCTTTTATCTAAACCAGCTTCCTCACCTGCAGCACAGTTATCAGCTCAGCAACTTCAAGGACTTTGGAATTCCATACAAAGCAAACTCACTTCTGCTGGCAGGGCTGCAAAGAGGTTTGTTGACCACAACCGTAGACCAGCCCCAGTGTTCCTTCCGGGAGACCGCGTCTGGCTCAGCATGAAGAACATCCATCTGAGACTACCTTCTAAAAGATTAGCACCCAAGTTCTGTGGTCCATTTCGTGTGGCAGAGCAAATTGGGTTGGTGTCTTAACGACTACGATTGCCTTCCACATTACGTATTCACAATGTCTTCCATGTTTCCCTCCTTAAACCAGTGATTCTCTCTCAGTTTCACCGCAAGCCGCCAGAGGCAGCAATGACTCCTACGGCTGAGGACCCCACATACCAAGTGCGCGAGGTCCTTGATGTGCACTTCTTCAATTATCGATGGGAGTACTGTTATCCTGGAAGGGTTGGGGAGATGAAGACAACACCTGGGAATCTGCTCGCAACATCTTAGATAAATCCCTCTTATGACAGTTCCATCTGGACCATTCCGGTAAACCAGGCCCTTTGAAGAGGGGGCGTAAGGGAGGGGGTACTGTTGCGGCCCCGGTCGCCTCTCTCACGATCGGGACCGTGGCCGCTTACCTCCGCTCTGGTTCGTGGCCGAAATCGCCGGGTCTCAGGCCTCCTAGGCTGCATGGCTGCGGCATCTCCACGAGGGAAACACTGCCGAGGCCAGATGCCGGCTTCGCCCCCACACTGCTATGCGCGCGCGAAGGCAGAGGATTTAAAGCTCCAGCACTCGGAAGTGCTGGACAGCCACCTGGATGACGTCAGATGCAGGCAGAGTACTTAAGTCGATGTCTGACTCCTGAACATCGCCTTGCAATGAGGTCTCTCCTTGGAGTGTCTAGTTGCCGTCCTTGATCCTGCTGTCTGCTCCTGCTGATCCTACTATCCATTCCTGCTGATCCTGCTGTCCGTTCTGGCTGCCCCAGATGTCCGGTCCTGCTGAGCCTACCATCTGTCTCTACGGTTCCAGCCTTGGCTCCAGCTCCGGCTGTTCCTTTCTCTTGGTGTACTCCTGGCTCCTGACTCCGGTTTGCTCCTGACGTGCCTTGCCTGCCGCCTGCCACCTGCCTCGACCCTCGGATCCTCTTCTTGTCTCATCTCGCTGTGATCTCCTAAGTCCCAGCGGTCCAGAACCCTAAGGCTCCTCCTGGGGGGATCTAGGATCTCCAGGGTGAAGGCGTCTCCGGTGCTTCAGCTTTGGTTCCGCCTCCCGGCCTGTCCACTATGGAACCCCCGGTTCCACCAGGTCGGCCCAAGGGTCCACCTCAACGCGCAACAACTAGAACTGTTCAGTATGACCCTGAACCAGCTGGCAGGGCATGGCCCTGTAAAAGCTGCCAGAGTGGGCTGTTAGTGCGGTGAGTGGAAGCCGGGTGGGGCCCTCTTCCAGCAAGCAAGCCACTCTGTAGGGAAGGTGTGCAGCCACAGGAAAATCTGGAATGGAGCAACCAGGGTATTACAGCCCCAAAAAGCAGCAATCTGAGAACATGACTGAAGGAAGCTGGCAGGCCCTGATCCAGAATCTCCAGGAGGGTCATAGGAGCTTCAGAAAAGCCTGGCAAGGAGTCTATAGGCCTGGGCTGAGCAAACATGGAACCAGGAAGCACGCTGGGACATCGTCAACTTCTATGTGGAGTGGAGCTTTGTGGCCTTGTCAAGAAATGGCAACATAGAGTACTCAGGAGGGGGTACTACAGAGTGGCATGGGCTGGACAAGGAGTACCAACAACTGATGGGGGAATTGGATGAGTGGTCAGCAGAGATGTCCGGTGAGCAGACTTAGTCAAATCAATAGTCTGAGATTGGCACTAAAGATAGTCACGAGAAAGATGCTGTAGGGTGCCCAAACACTACAGGGAGTCAAGAGACTTCTGTGAGAAGCGCAGAAAATAGGGCTGTAAAGAACCCTGAGAGAGGGGTCACAGAGAGCCCTAAAGTGAGCAACACAAACTGCCCATGAGAAAGCGTTAGCAGGAAGATAGAAGTCAGCGCTACAGGCGGTTCGGATGAAAACCTTGTAGGATGTCCAAACACTACCGGCACCTCCAAAACGCCTACTGTAAGAAGCCCAGAGCAAGAGAGGGCCCGGAAAGGAAAGAGAGAGATGCCATGGTAAGCTCAGATGGTGGTGCTGCAGAGAGTCCAGCTACAGAAGATAAAGGAGGGGCTCAATACCAGAAGCCAAGAAATGCATGCAGTTGGTGATAGCGGAACCAGTACTGGTAGTTCCATAGTCAGCCCTTATAGCTTCATCAGGGTGGAATTCAAACCTAGAGCTAGCAAAGGACTGAATTAAAGGATTCAGGATGTGCACTACACAAACGGCACAGGGGGGTGGTGGTTGTGCTGAGGTTGATGGTAACCTTACGTGAAGGGGACTGGGAGGTCTTGGACACTCCTGGATGAGATCCAGGAGGGAGTTGGAACGCTTGGCCCAATGGGGTCAAGCTGAGGGGAAGGGTATATAAGGCAGTGCCCCTAGTGTTCCCCTATTTACCTGTGCAGGACCAGGCTAGACACCTGATCCACCTTAAATCCACTAAGGAGAATATGTTGTGTGGGTGGGATCCCACAGGGCAGGTGGGACTCAGAGGACATAGCCAAGACTGGGGAATAAGAGCTGGGATCCAGGAGAGGATATAACCAGACCAGGCCGAGGTCTTCAGGAGGAAGGTAGCTTCTGTATACAATACTGTACAAAGCCTGAGCTGAGATAAAGCAACACACTGTAAGTAAAGAGGGTACACTGTCTGAAGAGAACACCATCTGTTTTGGTGCATGTGTGAAGTTATAATAATGTTATACTGGTGGACCCTTGGACCAAGGGGAAATTGACACTATCTGTGGGGAGGAGCCCCTCAGCTCCCCACCATCGGTAGGTGAGGCTGGTAGACAGAAGAGGCCCAGCTGGAGCTTCACCACTACCAGCCCACTTTCCCCTTGGATTGAGCCCTCTGGTGCCAGGGCTGGCTGGACTTAGGTGGGGCCTCTGCAGTGAAGGAAGTCCAGGTGAAGAGATGAAGCCGGTGCTCAGGCCAAGGTCCGGGACAGTGAAGCTTGTGGTCAAGGTCAGGCAAGGGTCGAGGCAGGCAATGTAGCTCATGGTCAAGGTCCAGGCAAGGTCGAAGCAGGCAGTGTAGCTTATGGTCAAGGTCCAGGCAAGGGTCGAGGCAGGTGGTGTAGCTCGTTATCAAGGTCCAGGAAAGGGTTGAGGCAGACAGTGAAGCTCGTGGTCCAGGTCCAGTCCAAAGTCAAGCCAGGATCAATCCGAGGAACGAAGGAAGGAGACAAGGAACACAGAAGGCAGGAAGGAGCTCAGGAACTCAAAAATTCAGGAATTCAGGAAGGCAATCCACACTCTGAAGAGAGAAGACATTGCACAGATACAAAGAGAAAAAACTTTAACAGCCACCCGTGAGATTAGAACTGAGTGAACTGTGCCAATTAGAGATGTGAATCGGAACTGGAATCGGATCGGTTCCAGTTCCGATCCAAATCTTAAAATTTGTATCGCCCGGCCCGATTGATTTTTTGATTATTGGCTACGCCTGATCCTATAAACAAAAACCCCTCCCCCACCCTCCCGAACCCCCAAAAAAGGTTTTAAAATTACCTGGTGGTCCAGTGGGGGCACGGGGAACGATCTCCCTGGGGCTTGGCTTCTTTAATGACACATGGGAGGATGGCTCCTCCAGGGCCCTAGGTAGCAGGGGTGTCACTGATTCTTTTCCCTGGTAGAGGTATGCCTTTCCTATCAGTTTGGTGAATGTGAGTGCCAAACAAACAACACTGGAGACTATGGGTGATTGTGAAAAATATGCTTTACTGAAGGTGATTCTGAATGGTAATTGGCACTAGGGATGTGAATCGTTTTTTGACGATTTAAAAAATCGTCAGATATTTTTTAAATCGTCAAAAATCGTTAGAGTGCGCGATACAATACAAATTCCCCCGATTTATCGTGAAAAAATCGTTAATTGGTACGGGAGTTATTTGGGGGGAGGGCGGGTAAACCGGCACACCAAAACAACCCCTAAACCCACCCCGACCCTTTAAAACGAATCCCTTACCCTCCTGAACCCCACCAAAATGTTTTAAATTACCTGGTGGTCCAGTGGGAGGTCCCGGCGCGATCTCCCGCTCTCGGGCCATCGGCACCATTTTGGCTGCCACTAATAAAAATGGCGCCAATGGCCCGATAAAAAAAAACCCACCCGACCCTTTAAACTGACCCCCTTAGCCTCCCCCACCCTCCCGACCCCCCCCCCAAAAAAAATCTTTTAAAATTACCTGGTGGTCCAGTGGGGGCGCAGGGAACGATCTCCCGCAGTCGGGCCATCGGCTGCGTTAATAAAAATGGCGCGGATGGCCCTTTGCCCTTACCATGTGACAGGGTATCCGTGCCATTGGCCGGCCCCTGTCACAGGGTAGGAGCACTGGATGGCCGGCGCCATCTTTAAACATGGCGCCGGCCATCCAGTGCTCCTACCCTGTGACAGGGGCAGGCCAATGGCACGGATACCCTGTCACATGGTAAGGGCAAAGGGCCATCCGCGCCATTTTTATTAGTGGCAGCCAATGGCCCGAGAGCGGGAGATCTCTCCCCACGCCCCTATTGGACCACCAGGTAATTTTAAAAGATTTTTTTTTGGGGGGGGGGGGGGTTGGGAGGGTGGGGGAGGCTAAGGGGGTCAGTTTAAAGGGTCGGGTGGGTTTTTTTTTATCGGGCCATTGGCGCCATTTTTATTAGTGGCAGCCAAAATGGTGCCGATGGCCCGAGAGCGGGAGATCGCGCCGGGACCTCCCACTGGACCACCAGGTAATTTAAAACATTTTGGTGGGGTTCAGGAGGGTAAGGGATTCGTTTTAAAGGGTCGGGGTGGGTTTAGGGGTTGTTTTGGTGTGCCGGTTTACCCGCCCTCCCCCCAAATAACTCCCGTACCGATTAACGATTTTTTCACGATAAATCGGGGGAATTTGTATTGTATCGCGCACTCTAACGATTTTTGACGATTTAAAAAATATCTGACGATTTTTTAAATCGTCAAAAAACGATTCACATCCCTAGTGCCAATTACCATTCAGAATCACCTTCAGTAAAGCATATTTTTCACAATCACCCATAGTCTCCAGTGTTGTTTGTTTGGCACTCACATTCACCAAACTGATAGGAAAGGCATACCTCTACCAGGGAAAAGAATCAGTGTCACCCCTGCTACCTAGGGCCCTGGAGGAGCCATCTTCCCATGTGTCATTAAAGAAGCCAAGCCCCAGGGAAAGAGACTGTGTGAAGGAGTTTTAGCTAGCCATTGTCACCAAGAGTACAAGAATTACTTTTATGGCCCCATCAGTATTTCCTGAAGAGGGGGTTACATAGACAGAAAAGAGAAAGTGGCTGACATGGAACAAAGAGTTTATGATACTCAGGATGATTTGCAAGGCATGGCCACAGAGCTTGCAATGGTGAAGTTGGCACTAAAAATGTGTGAAGAGTGGCTGGAGAACCTGGAAAAGAGTTCCCGCTGAAATAATTTAAGATTTATTGGCATTCCAGAGAATGTTCAGGACAGTGAACTTAGTGGCTTAATGGAGGACAGGCTGCAAAGCGAGTTGGATCTAGAGACACAACATGGCTGCTTTCGAATAGAGCAAGTGCACTGGCTAGGTCCAGTGAAGGAAGATGTCCACCAGACCACGAGTGGTAATAGTGCAAGTCCAAAATTTTGCACATAGTCGAGATGATCCATGGTGTCTGAAGTAGAAAAAAGCTTATTTAACAATAATAAAAAGGGAGTGATCTTTCAGGAATACTCACCTAAGCTCTCTGCACAATGCTAAGAATTTTCTCCATTGTGTCCCATGTTGCATGGTCTCAAATTGAGATGCGCCCTACTTTATCCTGTGCCATTATAGGTCGATTATCATGGAGAAATCAAATGGTTTACCTTTACCTTTGAAGCCAAAGAGTTTGCACTTGAAATTGAGAAATCATTGCAGGAGTCTTCCTCTGGGAATCAGCCTTCAGGATGAAGGTCTTGGTGTGGGGTTGTATGGTCATGTGAGCTTGATGCTTTATGACTCCCAACATGTTGTCTACCAGGTTTTATAATTTGAAGGCTGAACTGCTTTATGTTCAAGATGTTTTCTTCTTTTTTGACTTGTTACTACAAATTTGGATCATCTGTGCTATTTATTGGGAGTTGATTTGGCCTCAGGAGAAGTTCTGGTTAGAATTGTTGTGCTAGCAGAAATCAGCAAGATTAAGGACAGCAAATGAAACTACTAGGAAAAATTGTTTTTTGTTTTGGACTGCAGTTTTTTTTGGATTGGGTTTTACTTTGGCCATCGGCGCCATCTTGTGCTCTTACCATGTGACAGGGGCTGACCAATGGCGCCGGTAGCCCCTGTGACTTAGTATGGGCAAAGGCTATCGGCGCCATTTTGATTACTGGCAGCTGATGACGAGATCACTCCCGGACCCCCGCTGGACCCCCAGGGACTTTTGGCAAGTCTTTTGGCAAGTCTTGGGGGGTCAGGAGGCCCCCCCAAGCTGGCCAAAAGTCCCTGGGGGGCCAGCGGGGGTCCTGGAGCAATCTCCCGCCCTCGGGCCGTCGGCTGCCAGTAACCAAAATGGCACCGATAGCCTTTGCCCATACTATGTCACAGGGGCTACCGGCGCCATTGGTCAGCCCCTGTCACATGGTAGGAGCAACCGACCAGTGGAGCTTTTGCTGATGACCTACTGGTATCATATCCAATCCTAAAGCATCATTACTACACTTGAGTTGCCATCTGTACCGGAATTAGCGCTGCTATTCACACAGCACATCTTTCAAACTCATGGACTTCCGCAGGACATTGTTTCTGATCGGGGACCCCAGTTCACAGCCCGTAACTGGTAGGCTCTGTGCAAAAAATTTGGGGTTCAACTTAGTCTCTCCACAGCCTTCCATCCCCAGAGTAATGGCCAGACTGAGCGCATGAACCGCTCTCTAAAAACATTTCTTCGCGCCTTTGCCAATGAGAGACAGAACAAGTGGGTAGCGTTACTACCATGGGCCGAATTCTCTTACAATAATCAAATTCACTCGGCCACTGGAAAGTCACCCTTTCACATAGTCTATGGTAAGCAACTCAAGCCACCGTTACCTTTGCCAATAACTATTCCCTCACCGGCAGCTCAAGTGTCCGCTCAACAACTGCAAGATCTCTGGAACTCCATTCAGCTTAAACTCTTCAAGGCGGCGAACAGAGCTAAGTCTTGCACGGATCGTCACCGACGACCTGCACCTGTATTTCTATCAGGTGACAAAGTGTGGTTAAGTACCAAGAATATTCACCTTTGACTTCCTTCTCGGAAGTTAGCACCTAGATTCTGTGGACCTTTCCGAAATCCGCCTGCTCAAGATGATCCGACTTATCTAGTTCGAGAGATTCTGGACGTCTGCTTTCATCATCAGCGGTGGGAGTATCTGCTGGCCTGGGAAGGATGTGGTCCTGAGGAAAACACCTGGGAGCCTGCCCGTAACATCCTGGACAAGTCGCTCCTGCGTCAATTTCATGCTGATCATCCCGATAATCCTGGTCCTCTGAGGAGGGGGCATAAGTGGGGGGGGGGTACTGTTGCGGTTTCGGTCACGAGGTTCGTGACTGGGTCCCTACCTCTCTTGTCCTCAGGCATTCCCCGGCAGGCTCCGGCATCCTCCGGGCCTGGGCAGGCCGCCTCGCGGCGACATCTCCATGAGGGAGACACCGTCGAGTTCCGTTCTGTAGCTCCGCCCCTCCTAGGTGCGCGTGCGTGCGAGGGGGAGCTTTTAAAGGGCCAGTGGCGTGAAACCACGGATCGCCCTCGGGGGGTGACGTCAGACGCTGGCGGGGATTTAAACCCGGTGCCTGACAAGCCTCATTACCTTGCAATGAGGTTCACTCTCAGGAGTCACTAGTTGCTGCGTTCCTGTTCCTGATCCTGGTCCTGCTGTTCATAATCCTGATCCTGCTATTCCTGATTTCGCTCTGGTTCCGGATTCCTCTTGGCTTGTTTTCATGGTTCCTGACTCCGGCTTGCTTCTGATACTCCGTGTCTGCCGCCCGTCTTGACTCCTGGCTCGTCTCTGGTTCTTGCTGTGCCGCCGCCTGCCCCAACTTTTGGTCAGTCTCCTCTTCAAGTCCACTGCCGTCTAAGTCCCAGTGGTCCAGGTCCTCATGGCTCCTCCCGGGGGGATCTCAGGCTTCCAGGGTGATGATCCATCTCCACGAAGTTCCATCTCCACGAAGTTCTCTTATCCATCCGTCACCCTCCACCAGGCTGGCCCAAGGGTCCACCGTTGCGTCCGCAACATACTGGGTTGATTTGAAAGAATAAGAGGCCTCACAGACGGGCTGATACAGTAAAGCGCGGCTGCGGTTACCCTGTTCTTAACCCACTTTGGACGCACATTTTGGACGCGTAAGGCTAACCCGCAATTCAGTATCTGGTTTTACGCGTCCTTACCGCTTGCCAAAATTGACGCGTATCTGTCTCCGCCCGCCGCATGTATATGATATGTTAATGATCGATTTAGCTATTCCCTCCAATACAGTAACGTGCGCCCAGATTATCGCCTTTTTAACCAGCTTATTTGCCGCGTCTTTAACCTGCAAATTTACCGCCTACCCTGACCCTGGCGTTAGTGTGGTGTTCGGTCAGCTTCGTACTGGACAGCGCCATGGACAACATGTATATTATTGCTCTGGCACTATTTTTCATTTGGTTGGGAAGCCGAATGAGAAATGCTCGAGTGAGAAATGCTCGGTAGATTGGAGAGGCGAACAGGGGAGCCCAGCAGCAAGGAGAACCCATCCGACCGGAGAACCCAGCAGCAAGACCGGAGAAGGTATGTGATATGTTTCGGTTGAACTGTACCATCCATCCATCTTTGGATGTCTCTGAGGCTACGGACGCCAGAGAGATGGGCGTCCGTAAAGGCGGAGACATGGACGCCTCTACAGACGCTGGAGAGATGGGCGTCCGCTTGGCGTCCTGAGGCTCTGGGTCCAACAGAGACATGGATGCCTCTACGGACGCCGGAGAGATGGGCGTCCGCTAGGCGTCCTGAGGCTCCGGGTCCAGCGGAGACATGGACGCCTCTACGGAAGCCGCGACTTTGGACGTCCAGCTAAAGGTCCATGAATGGATGCCGTGACCTCGGATGTTCATGGACCTTGAGCGCCCGGCCGGACGTCCAAAGGCAGCGGGAAGGTCCACGAACGGTGTCCAAGCCGCGAGAAAAGAACCATCCACTTACCTGGTGGAATGATATTTCAAATGACATTTGAAATGAAAGGTACTGGCGCACCCAGGATACTGTATAGGCACTGTATACCGCTCTATACAGTAAAATGGATTGTGCACACCTACCGCTTCATGGACCCGCTTTGGACACCGCTTGCATTTGCGTCTCATTTGAATACTGAATCAAGCGGCTTGTGAACCAAATTGTGTGAGCGGCAAATGAGCGGGCGCCCGACACTGCCACACTGTTTCTTACGCGTCCTTACTGTATCGGCCCGAGAGAATGCTTACTTGAGAGAGATGTGTTTCAAATGTTTATGTAGGGCCTATATTACCCCTGATAGAGCGCACAGAGCACATTTGATAGATGCTGAATTATGTGAAAAATGCAGGGCAGCCCCAGATTCTTTAATACATGTATTTTGGACCTGGCCTTGAACAAAAACATTTTTGTGTAAGGTGGCTTCTTATCTTGGTCAAATTCTAGGCCAAAGTGTTCCCTGCAGTGCCAATATCATTTTATTTCATGACTTTTCCTCACAATTGCAACTGAGAAATGAAAGGGAAAAGATATTTGTGAGGAAAGCTTTTCTTATGGGCACAAAGTCAATCTTATCTGTCTGGAAGGGTTCTAATGGGCCTTCTTTTTGGGATTAGCTCAATCAACTTCATTGGTTGATGGAAATGGAAAATCTATCAAGTTGCTCTTTTTTTGCCCATAGAAGATCTTTTTTGAATGTTTGGCATAAATATGTACAAAATGTATCCCCTTGTGCTAGAAGTTGTCTTCTTCATTTTTAAGATGGTTCCCTGCTGGAATGGCTGAGCTACTGGGAGCAACGGTGTTAACAGTAGGCTTGTTTATTTTCTCTTCTTGTGGTTGGCAAGGGTGGGATAAAATGGGAGATTGGGGGTACATGAGTAGTGCAGTGGGCTTATGGTGCTGTGTGTTTACTCTATGCATATTTCTCATTGAACTGAATGATAATGTTTTCGTTGTGCCTGTCGGTCATAGACAGCTGCGCCCTCTGTTGCTCACCTCTTTTTTCCCAGCTCCAGCAACTCTTGCCAAGATGGCCACCTCCACCTCTGAACGCCGACCTCCCTGGCATCCCTGGGATGGCGTGGGCGATTGCATTTGCCATTTTGATTCGGGAGTAACCTAGGGCATGCGCGCACGTGCCAACCCCTCTCTTATGCATGTCATGGAGGAAACCTCGGGGGCGTCCCCTCCACATGACATCACCGCCTGGGTGTATTTAAACCTACCGGACCTTCCTTCCTATGAGTTAGCAAGGACTTCCTTCCTGCTGAATTCCTTTACTTTGCAGATGCCTGTTTGTTCCAGTGTTCCTGTTTGAATGCCTTAGGTACCCGCTCCTTGGGGGCCTTGCCGCTTTCCGGTCACCTGCTCCTCAGAGGGCCTTCTCTGTTCCAGTCTCTGCTTCTTCAGACTGAGTACTGCAGGTACCCTGCCTATCTCTCCTGCCTCACTTGTCTTCTACAGTGTGGATTCTCGGCGTACCTCGCTCTGCGGACCACTACCGAATCTACCTTCCAAGCTTGTCATCTACAGTGTGGATTCTCAGCATATCCCGCTCTGTGGACCACTACTGGACCTACATTATAACAAGCACTCGGAGAAAGCAGATGCCAGCACACCCCGCTCTGTGGGCCGCTACCGGATATTATCTCTGGGTAATTCTTACTCTGGACTGTGCCAAACTGCCCATCCCAAGGGCAATCTTCCTCAAAGCAGTATAATAAATATCCTTTTCTCTCTGTGTCCATTACTGCTGAGGCCTAGCCTTTCATGGCGAGTCCCTACAGGGCTCCTCCCTGTGGGTGGAGTCAACTCTTGCCACGATCCAGGGTTCAATACCAAGTCAAATTATAACCATTTTTAATGTTTTAATTTTGTATGTATATTGTTATCCACATTGAACTTGTATGAATCTGTGGGCTGTAAGATTGTAAAATAAATAAATACCCTGGTGAGGGATTGCACTGGGCATAGAATTGATATACTGTACAAGGTATCCAGACAGTCTTGAGTCTGAAGTAATTGTCTGCACTGATTTATGAGACTTAGCAGGTGAGCAAGGTCACCTAGAGAGATGCACTGTCCTTAATTGTGAGCTTGGCATTTGTTTCCAGGGTAATTAATTTCCATGGATTATGAAATCCTGACTCTAATTATGGAGGGTGTAGAGCATGATCACCCTGCAGACCCATTTCTATTTTTTCCTATGCTCTTGTGATTCTTTATCTTTCCATGCTTTTATGGTGGTGCAGACTATGCTGTGGTGAATATCTCTACACTGTGTTCATCCTTCTGAAATGTATGTTCTCTTACTATTTTAAGTCAATGAGGTATCACATCTACTCACATTTTTTACGCTCAAAAAATATGTGCACATAGGGCTGGTAACTTTCAAGCAAGCGCACGGGGGCACATGGAGTGCATTCATTGGCTCGCACCGAGAGATACGTACATTTTATAATGTACACGTATATGTGTGCACTCCTTGAAGCTCCCTCTCCAAAATTGTCCCGTCTCACTTCAACAAGACAACATGCCTTCTCAATAGCCGGACCACTCTTATAGAATACCCTTCCAACTGATCTGAGACTTGAATCATCCTCACTAACTTTTAAAAAGAATCTAAAAACATGTTTTTTTTTTCAAAAAGCATTTATAACATGAGAAGAAGAATTAACACCTAATTCTAACTTATTTATCTCTCTTTTTATTTCTCCTTCTCTGTTTTATTATTTTCTGTTTTACTTTCTATTACAATGTAACCTCTCTAATTTTTGTTATATGTAAACCGATGTGATGACTTTAGTTGAATGTCAGTATATAAAAAACAAATAAATAATGTTATAAAATAGCCTGGATGCACGTACATGTGCACTCTATTTTAAATGGATACATACATATACACGCAGATCTTGCTTCTATCGCATAAATGGGGAAATTTTACAAGGGTTGCGCGCCGACGCCATAGCTAGTTTTCCCAGTTCTTTCCCAGTTTGCCCATTTCAGAGCTAGAACCTGCACCCCCTCCTAGTTTAATAGCCTCTCTTCTATCCTGTTAGCCCTAACACTTAAAACCCAGCTGACTAGCCTAGATGTTTTGTTTTATGACTTACACGTCTTCCATAGCAGTAGTAAAGTAACGCTGCAGGGGACCCCGGCACGTGCCTGTGAGCATAAGTATTTACGTGCACATCTCTTGGCCAGACCACGCCCATGCCCTGCCTCATTTGGAAACGTTTTTACTTGTGTGCTGTGCTCAGCGGGAGAGATGCGTGTCCTTGGGCGACTTTTAAAATTGGCTTGGTGGCCGATTTATGTGTGTATCTCCCGGTTTTGGTGCATGCTGTACTTTTAAAATTTACCTAATACAGGGTCATTTTAAAAAGCATTCCTGCTTAAATTTGGATTTACGCATGTAAATGCACTTTATCCGTGTAAGTGGGCTTTTGAAAATTGCTACAATATATGCCATTGAATTGTCCATAGGATTTGATTGCATAAGTGCACTTTATATGCAAAAATGGCTTTTAAAAATTGCTACGATAGTATGTTACATTTAACATGTAACTCATTTGAAAATTACCTCTGTATTGTATATATGATTAACAACATACTAAGGGACTGAATTGGCAAAAGTTTGAAATAAGTGAGCAGTAGTTGTCAAGGCTTCAAGTCTAGACTGAGACAGAATTTTCTAACCATTTGTTTCTCTTTGTAGCTCAACCAATACATTAAGGAGGTTCACTTTAAAACCACTGATGGATATGAGATCTTCTTTGATGACAAAGGGAATGGTCCAGCTAACTATGACATCATAAACTGGGTCCTGCTCCCTGATGGTTCCTTAAGCAGCATCACTGTTGGAAAATTCAATTTTTCAGCTTCAAGTGGGCAGCAGCTCTTTGTGAACCAAAGTGCCATCTTGTGGCATCCTTCCTATAACCAGGTTTGGCATGTTATATTCAGTTTTCAGGAGACTATTTATGGCACTCCATAAACGTAAACTGAAACTGGAGGAGGATAGCATTGTAAGCTATCAGCTTTGCAGTTAAGGCAAGGCAAGTCACACTTTTCCAATCAGAATCCAAAACATATTACAGGGTCTGTAGCAGATGTTTCTAATACAAAATGCAGAACAGAATGATTTAGTGCAGGGAGGTACAGAGGATTTTACACAAGCACATCAGAAACATCAGATGCAGTATATGAAGAGAGCGAGTTTAATATAGTGGGGCAGGGTTTAGATATAAATACGCAGACTAAATAGGGTTCATGACTTTAGCCAAATAATGCTTCAAATAGCCATGTTTTCACCAGTTTTCTGAAGGATGCAACTGATGTAAGGTTTTAGGGCATTTCACACATTTAGAGCTGAACCAGCAAAGCTGCTTTTAATGGTGTTGACTTAAAGCCTCACAGCAACACTGGATGCACCGGGATTGGTACCATTTACTGTCCTCACAGTTTGTGATGAGATTTTGGGTGGGAGGGGGAAGGATGGGGATTAGAAAGAGCCCAGAAGATGAGGTTTATTTCTGAATTTGAGGAGGGGTGATGGTGGGGAGTCTGCTTGAACCAATTGGCCTGCAACAGTTTAATAATCTTTTCTTTTGTGTGTGTGTGTGGGGGGGGGGCAGGAATTGGGGAGCTATGCCCCACAGTTTAAATGATTTAGCAGGGGAGGTGGTGGGGGACTGGGCATGCAGGCCCGTAAGAATTTATTTTTAGTTTCATTTTTTTACACCACTTAACTGGCTACAGTTTGAATATACCAAAATGAACTAGTGCCTCAAAAAAAACCCCCTGTTTTATACTAAGAATATACAACCTACAGGGATTTAAATAATGTGTTGCTACATAAACTCTGGTGACCTGGAGCTCTGCGAGGAATCTCACCAAGGTAACAGTTGGGATTCCAACATGGGCAGGTACCGTTTTTCCTTTAAATTAGTGAATAAATATTTGCAGTATAGTGCTTGTGATTTACAGTCAACTGTTCTGACAAAGAACTAGCTAAAGTTTACTATTCCAAGGCAACTCTCCTAAATGAACAATTCAATGTTTCTTTGGTCAGTTTCTGCAATATTTCTGACTTAATTTATACTGTCTGAAGACTGTCTTTAGTGATGTCAATAATAGGTGTCTCCTTGCAGAGTTGAGCCCGCCTGACACTATCAATGATTTGGCGCTGTGCACCTGCTTCAGGGGTCAGAGAGCTGAACAATTGTAAATACACTAACATTATTAAACGCATATTTCCCCCAGAATAGTAGCAATATACAAACAAAAATGTACTTGTGTAACATGACTTGCTTTACAGTGCCACCTTGTTAGTCAGATGGTGTCCATTAATGCTAATGAGCGTTTTAAAGAGGCAAAGGACCAATCAGCTTTCTTGAGAGGGCTGGCTCTACCCCCACTGTTAACTGATCTGGTAAAACTCATCACAGATGTGCTAGCAATCACACTCAAATTTCTAGTTAAATCGCTTAGTTTGTGGTAATGCAAATGTAGTAAAGAAAAAACCTTTTGTGTATTTTTAGCTGGCAAATTCGGCTTTCGTATAGAAAGAAAAGATCGCCTGACTAGTCTTCTATTAATTCCTCCAAATACATTGCATTGTTTTTTCATAGTCCTCTCCAAGGTCCAATTTTTGAAATCAACTATAAAGGAATCTTTTGTAAGTTCTCTTTCACGTCATCATTAGCATTGTGAGCGCTGCAATCTTGTTCTTTTTCTGATGCTTTTTAGAATCTTTTACTAATGGATAAAATTGAGGAATTAATGTCACTATTTGTTATCGAATATAGTAAAACTGACAATTGTACTAAGGTCCTAGGTAAAACAATACATTTGTAGAGACAGAAAAATAAAAAATAAACCCTTTTATATGTTTTTTGTATTTTTTGTATTTTTAACCGGCTTGGTCGTAAGCATACATAACGCTATATTTTTACTAAAATAGAGCTAGTCATCCCCATATAATTCATTCTTCAAAACACTGATTATACACGCCTTATGATGATAACATCCATCAGGATCTTATTTAATGCTTGATATTATAGATCTTTAAGAAGTGCTAGAATAAGTATGTGATTGTAGTGTTCAGCAAGCCCGTAACGACATGCAAGTAAACTTACAAAACTTCTTCTATTGCTGATTTTAAGATTTGGACCTTATAGAAGTCTATGATTAAGTGAAGAAGTGAATTCAAAGGACTAAATAGACGACCAGGAAAGCAATCATTTTTTTCTACATGGCCGAGAATGCTGGTTAAAAATACAAAAAAACATTTTAAAGGGTTTCTTTTTTATTTTTATGTCTCTACAAATTTATTGTTTTACCTAGCAGCTTAGTGTGATTGTCAGCTTTACTTCGGTAATAATGCTATTTATTCCTAAATTTTATCCATTAGTAAAAGATTATACAAAAGCATCAGAAAAAGAGTGAGATTGCAGCACTCACAATGCTAATGTTGATGTGAAAGATAACTTACAAAAGATTCCTTTATAGTTGATTTCAAAACTTCAACCTTGGAGAGGACTATGAAAAAGCAATGCAATGTATTAGGAGGATTTAATAGAAGACTAATCAAGTGATCTTTTCCTTCTATACGATAGCCAAATTTGCTGGCTAAAAATGCACAAAAGGTTTTCCTTTACTACATTTGCATTACCACAAACTAAGTGGTTTAACTAGGAGCTGAGTGTGTTTGCTGGCTCCCCTGTGGCGCGTTTTATCAGAACAGTTAATAGTCCGGGTGGAACTAGCCCTCTTAACAAAGTTGATTGGTCCTTTGCC
Organism: Rhinatrema bivittatum; assembly: GCF_901001135.1. Classification (NCBI taxonomy): domain Eukaryota; kingdom Metazoa; phylum Chordata; class Amphibia; order Gymnophiona; family Rhinatrematidae; genus Rhinatrema; species Rhinatrema bivittatum. Next base: position 402,491,326 of record NC_042616.1, read on the forward strand.
TCTTTAAAATGCTCACTAGCGATAATGGATGCCGTCTGACTAACAAGGCAGCATCGTGAAGCAAGTCATGTCGCACAAGTAAATTTTTGTTTGTATTTTGATACTACTCTGGGGAAATATGCATTTAATAATGTTACTGTATTTACTATTGTTCAGCTGTTCGACGCCCAAAGCAGGCGCAGAGCGCCAAAACATTTACAGTGTCAGGCAGGCTCTACTCTTCAAGGAGACACCTATTATTGACATCATTTAAGACAGTTTTTGGATAGTATAAGATAAGTTGGAAACATTGCAGAAACTGTTCGATGAAACATTGTTCATTTAGGAGAGCTGCCTTGGACTACTAAACTTTAGCTAGTTCTTTAAGAACATAAGAAATTGCCATGCTGGGTCAGACCAAGGGTCCATCAAGCCCAGCATCCTGTTTCCGACAGAAGCCAAACCAGGCCACAAGAACCTGGCAAGTACCCAAACACCAAGAAGATCCCATGCTACTGATACAATTAATAGCAGTGGCTATTTCCTAAGACAACTTGATTATAGCAGTTAATGGACTTCTCCTCCAAGAACTTAACTAAACCTTTTTTGAACCCAGCTACACTAACTGCACTAACTGAGCATTCACTGAAAAGAATTATCTCCGGTTAGTCTTAAATGTGCTACTGTTATGAGAGGCCTTCCTGTTCGAGAAGGCTTTGCATTCTGTTATGGGAGCGCTGAGGGAGCGGTCCCACTCGAGGGGATTGTGTGCCCTTGGGCTTCAGCACGACCCCAGCGAACTCCAAGACAGCACCGAGGGTAGGTGAGGCATGTCCCAGCAGGGGCTGGACAGGAGCGAGACTGGATTGAAGACAGACGACTGAAGATACTGACCCTCCTCCGGACCTGCACGCTTCGGGAGACCATCAACGCAATGGTGGTCTTATGAACTGTCCTCCGACTGTTCTAAGCTATTTCGGACCTGCCGCAGGGTATGGCAAGAAGCGGCAGGCCAGATGGAGGCCAGGGCAGCGAAGACCGCAACATGGAGATTCAAACGTAGACTCAGGAACAAAGTACTTGAGTGCACAGACGAAGGCTCAGGAACGAGGTACTTGGGTGCACAGACAAAAGCTCAGGAACAAGGTACTTGGGTGCACAGACAAAGGCTCAGGAACGAGGTACTGCAGGCAAGTTATTCAGAAGTAGGATCAAGGACTGGGTTGAGACTGTGACACAGCGTGCCCTACACAGCCACTACCCATGGGCTGATTGCGGACCACGCTTGCATGCGAAGCAAGCTCTAGATGAGGTGTGGCACAACTGAAGCTGGAACATGGCGAAGATAATGTAGAAGCCTGTACCAAGGCGCGCCCTACACAGCCCATCCAAGGCTGGTCGCGGACCACGCTGGAATGGCATAAGTTCATTCAGAGTCTTTGGCATGGATGGACACAGTGCAAGGAAACTCCAGAAGACCGGGATGGAAGCAAGCAAGGATTCTAAGACAACTCAGGACTGAAGCGGAAGACTTCCAGAGGGCTGTACATACACAGGTGAAGATGGCCATGTACCATGAGCGCCCTACACAACCATTACCCATGGGCTGGTCACAGACCACAACATGGCACGCCAGAAAGGAGGCAATGAGGAACCTGGGGTACAGGATATCAGGAATAGGCGAGGAACATCAGGACTGGATCACAGACATCAGGAACAGGCGACAGACATCAAGACAAGTCATGCAGCTCCAACGAAGAACGAAGACATGACGGAGCGCTGGAAGGCAAGACATCCAGGAGCATGTAACTCCAATGCAAGGCAAGGCAGAACTGAAAGCAAAGTCCTTTTGTGGTCCCTGGGAGGACAAGCAGATTGTGATAAATTGTAGGAAGACCTTGTGAGGCTGGAAAATTGGGCATCAAAATGGCAGATGAAATGTAATGTAGATAAGTGCAAGTTGATGCATATAGGGAAAAATAACCCATGCTATAGTTACACAATGTTAGGTTCCATATTAGGTGGTGTTTAAAATCATGAGAGGTCTAGAACGGGTAGATGTGAATCAGTTTTTTACTCTTTCGGATAATAGAAAGACTAGGAGGCACGCCAGGAAGTTAGCATATGGCACATTTAAAACTAATCGGAGAAAGTTCTTTTTCACTCAACGCACAATTAAGCTCTGGAATTTGTTGCCAGAAGATGTGGTTAGTGCAGTTAGTATAGCTGTGTTTAAAAAAGGATTGGATAAGTTCTTGGAGGATAAGTCCATTACCTGCTATTAATTAAGTTGACTTAGTCAATAACCACCACTATTACTAGCAACGGCATCAGTAGCATGGGATCTTCTTAGTGTTTGGGTACTTGCTAGGTATTTATGGCCTGGATTGGCCACTGTTGGAAACAGGATGCTGGGCTTGATGGACTCTTGGTCTGACCCAGTATGGCATGTTCTTATGTTCTTAGGAGTTTAGATGGGCCACACCCGGCTGGCCCTATAACTAAAGTGAAGAACTGCGGGCCGGCCCCTTAGAAGGCGGGGCGAGGCCCAAACCAGAGAGTCCAGGAGTTAGCAGAGCAGGCCTCAGACAGGCCCAGATGGCAAGGAAAGCCTCCCAGGCTATGGAGCAAAACCGGGATAGACTGTCCAGGCAAGGCCCCGGCTTCGGTGCGGCCTCCAGAGAAAAGGTGAGAGGCCTCCTGTGGCACAGCTACAGGAGGAATCGTAACAGCTACTTGCTAACTTCATGGAATGCCCCCTAGTCCTTCTATTATCCGAAAGTGTAAATAACCGATTCACATCTACATGTTCAAGAGTTCTCATAATCTTAAAGATCTCTATAATATCCTCCTCAGCTGTCTCTTCTCATAGGGGTGCTGTTCCATTCCCTTTATCATTTTGGTTGCCCTTCTCTGTACCTTCTCCATCACAACTATATTTTTTTGAGATGCGGCGACCAGAATTGTACAAATTATTCAAGGTGCGGTCTCACAATGGAGCAATATAGAGGCATTATGACAGTTAATGTATCACAATCCGTTTGTGATTTAACTACTCTGAATAATCTTGTATTATTATTGATAACCTCAATTGTCGTATTCCTTTCCAGATCATTTATAAATATATTGAAATGCACTGGTCCAAGTACAGATCCCTGAAGCACTCCACTGTTTACCCTTTTCCACTGAGAAAATTGACCTTTTAATCCTACTCTCTGTTTCCTGTCTTTTAACCAGTTTGTAATCCATGAAAAGACATCACCTCCTATCTCATGACTTTTAGTTTTCTTAGAAGCCTCTCATGAGGGACTTTGTGAAATGCCTTCTGAAAATCCAAATACTCTACATCTACTGGTTCCCCTTTATCCACATGTTTATTAACCCCTTCAATAAAATGAAGCAGATTTGTTAGGCAAGACTTCCCTTGGGTAAATCCATGCTATTGTGTTCCATTAAACCATGTCTTTCTATATGCTCTACGATTTTGATCTTTAGAATATTTTCCACTATTTTTCCTAGCACTGAAGTCAGGCTCACTGGTCTATAATTTCCCAGATCGCTTCTGGAGCCCTTTTTAAATATTGGGATTACATTGGCCACCCTCCAGTCTTCAGGTTCAATGGATGATTTTAATGATAGGTTACAAATTTTAAATAATAAATCAGAAATTTCATTTTTGAGCTCCTTCAATACCCTAGGATGCATACCATCCGGTCCAGGTGATTTGCTAGTCTTTAGTTTGTCAATATAGCCTACTACATCTTTCAGGTTCACAGTGATTTGGTTCAGTTCATCTGACTCCTTACCCTTGAAAACCATCTCAGGAACTGGTATCTCCCCAACATCCTCATGAGTAAACACGGAAGCAAAGAATTAATTTAGTCTTTCTGCAATGGCCTTATCCTCTCTAAGAGCCCCTTTTTCTCCTTGGTCATCTAATGGTCCAACCGACTCCATCACAGGTTTCTTGCTTCAGATATATTTTAAAAAGTTTTTATTATGATTTTTTGCCTCTCCGGCCAACTTCATTTCAAATTCTTTCTTCGCCTGTCTTATCAATGTTTTACACTTAACTTGACAATGCTTATGCTTTATCCTATTTTATTGAGCTGGATCCTTTTTCCAATTTTTGAAAGATATTTTTTTGGCTAAAATAGCCTCTTTTACCTCACCTTTTAACCATGCCAGTAATTGTTTTGCCTCCCTTCCACCTTCCTTAATACGTGGAATACATCTGGACTGCAGTTTAGAATTGTATTTTTAAACAATGTCCATGCCTGTTGAACGCTTTTAACCTTTGTAGCTGCACCTTTCAGTTTTTTTCTAGCTAATTTCCTTATTTTATCAAAGTTTCCCTTTTGAAAATTTAGTGTTAGAACTGTTGATTTACTTATTGTCTCCCTTTCAGTTATTAGTTTAAATTTGATCATGTTATGATTATTATTGCGAAGTGGCCCCACCACTGTTACCTCTCTCATCAAATCCTGCATTCCACTAAGAATTAAATCTAAAATAGCTCCCTCTCTCATTGGTTCCTGAACCAATTGCTCCATGCAGCAGTCATTTATTATATCCAGGAACTTTGCCTCTAGCAAGTCCTGATGTTAAATTTACCCAGTCAATATTGGGGTAATTGAAATCTCCCATTATTATTGCACTCCCAAATTGGTTAGCTTCCTTGATTTCTCTTAGCATTTCAACATCTGTCTGCCCATTTTGTCCAGGTGGACGGTAGTTTACTCCTATACACTTACCCAACACACATGGGATATCTACCCATATAGATTCTACTGAACATTTAGTCTCTTGTATGATCTTTATCCTGCTGAACTCTATAACTTTCTGGACATAAAGTGCGACACCCCCACCAAGTTGATCCTCCATATCATTGCGATATAATTTGTACTCTGATATAGCACTGTCTCATTGGTTATCTTCCTTCCACCAGGTCTCTGTGATGCCAATTATGTCAATCTCATCATTTACATTCAAACTCTCCCATCTTACTTCTTAGACTTCTAGCATTGGCATATAGACATTTCAAAATGTGTTTTTTGTTTGTATTAACAACCTGCTTTTCAGTTGTAGTTTCAGGGATAATTTGGAAATCTTTAGTTCAGGTGATTTTTTACATATAGGCACATGGACTACGTTTGCTTTTATTGTAACCTCTCTGTTGGGATGCCATAACTCTCCTGTTTTATTAGTTTCCCTCAAGGATACATTCTTCCGAACCATGCACTGCTGAATGTCTGTCAGCTTTCCCCCTTGTTCTAGTTTTAAAGCTGCTCTATCTCTTTTTAAAAGTTAGTGCCAGCAGCTTGGTTCCACTCTGGTTAAGGTGGAGCCCATCCTTTCAAAAAAGTCTCCCCCTTCCCAAACCTTTCCCCAGTTCCCTGTACATACCCGGATCAGTCCAGACTGTGGGTTGAGCCTCCTGTCCAGCAGAAGGAGACAGACCAAAACCGAAAGGGTATCCTATATCAGGACAGAGCCTACCCTGCAGCCCTTCAGTATTTGTCTGTCTCCTGCAGATGGCTCTGCTCACCCTGCGGTTTCCTAATTTGGGCTAGTCAGCCTTTTTTCCCTTTCTTCCTTTTGGATCAAGCAAGTAACATAGAAACATAGAAATGACGGCAGAAGAAGACCAAATGGCCCATCAAGTCTGCCCAGCAAGCTACGCACTTTATCCATTTTTTTTTTCCCTTTTTCTCTCTCCCACCTGTTACTATTGGCTTCCAGTACCCTCCAGCCCTAATTCCCCTCCACCCAATTTAGAGAGCAGCTTTGAATCTGCATCCAAGTGACATCCAGCTCAATTGGGGGTAGCAACCGCTGCAACAAGCAGGCCACCCCCTTGCCCCATACTCTTACCCACCCCTGTTTTTATTTTTTTGTTTTGTTTTTTTTTTGGAAATAACAGCCCTCCATCCTTCCGCTCCGTGAAGGTGGAACACCAACTACTGGCCACTGGCATCCCTCTCTGTGAACGCCTCTGTGGCTACTGCCGCTCTGAGCAGTGTTTGATTGTCTCCACTTTATTCACGCCCTCTAGACTTGAAGGAAGTACTTACTTCCTTCGGGACTCTATTAGGATTTTCAAAAAGAAAAAAAAAAATTAAGAGAGATTTTTTAGGTTTAGTTGCTTTTGCAGGAGACGGTCCCGTCTCCTGTCTCTTGCCAGACTTAGGGGGGCTTTGCCCCTTGTGCTGGGCATGGCCTAAGTCCGCGGCTGCTTCCGTGGTGTGGGGACCGAGGCTGGTGGTCCAGTCATTCGTCTCCCCCCTCTGGCTGCCTAGGGAGCTCAGGGCTCCATTGCCTGCTTCTTTTTCCCTCAGTGGGGCTTCATTAAAATAAATAAATAAATAAATAAATAAAGAAGGAGGAAAGTAAACTAAGTAATAAATAATCAGGTTTCTTTTATTGGGCAGCCAGACATAGAGGATCGCGCAGGCTTCACTCCCCTGTCTCCGTTCCTGCCAGCAGTGCTGTCAATCATCTATTTTTAGAAAACAGCTGATTTTTTGCTTAGCTCGTGGCTCCCACGGCCGAACACCTGCCTAGCCTGTGGAGAGCCCTCATCGCGCGAGGGGCTCTGTTCTGCCTGCTGGGTGAGGAAGGTCCCTCCTCAGCAGGGCAGGCAAATTTGGCTCGGGGACGAAATCCCCTGTGCATGGCCAGGCCGTTCCCGGGTCGGCAAACCGCGGGAATGGCTGCCATCTTGGGGATTTCGGCAGCTCCCGATTTGGAGCTGCCTGGGGCTGGGGAGAAGAATTTATCGGATTCTCCCCCGATTTAAGCTCCAAGCTGCCCCAGGATGTGGTGTCCGATCCCTTCCCCTCCCCCTCCGTGCCCCCTCCGGTAGATCCAGGTCCCGTTTTTCTTCGGATTTTGTTCTTCTCCTGCATAGATCCTATTTGGCCAGCTTGCAGGAGGAGGAGGGGGATCCCCCCAGGCCCCCTCCCTCCAAAAATCCCACATCCAACCCCATTGCCATTTCTCCCTGTCCTGGAGCCCCAGGGGTCTGTTAGGGTGCAGGTGGTCCCAGGAGTGGCCCCTACTTCTGATCCCCTGGTGCCCCTAGCTTCTCCGGATCTGGATCCCGCTGCAGACTTGGCAAGCGCACTCCCACCCCTGGAGGGGGATGATCCCAGGGTCCTCCATATGTTCCAAAGGGAGGAGTTAGAGCCTCTCATCCCCTTTGTCCTTCAGGAGCTGGGGCTGGAGGGGATCCCGGCGGACACCCTTATGGCTTCTTTATCCAAAGATATGGACCCAGTCCTGGCGGAACTCAGGGCTCCGGCAAGCACCTTCCCCTTTCACCCCATGCATAAGTTGCTGCTCCTACGGGAATGGGAGGCTCCCAAAGCGGGACTCCGGGTGGGGAGAGCTATGGACAAGCTCTATCCTCTCCCAGAGGAGTGCTTGGATATACTGAAGATACCCACCGTTGATTCTTCTGTTTTGGCGGTCACCAAGCACACCACTATCCCTGTGGTGGGAGCAACGGCTCAGAAGGACGGACAGGATCATAAGCTCGAAGCCCATCTGAAGCGGATCTTTGAGGTCCTGGTCCTGGGAGTCCGGGCAACTATCTGGAGCAGTCTCATGCAGTGGGCTGGTCTTAGGTGGGTTCAACAATTACTCGGCACACAGGACCTCCCATCTGCAGAAGCGGAGCAGGCGGAAGGTTTGGAAGGCATCATAGCACATGGGGCTGATGTGCTCTTTGATAGGGATGTGAATCGTTTTAGGACGATTAAAATTATCGTCCGATAATTTTAATATCGTCTTAAACCGTTATGGAACACAATACAATAGAGATTCTAACGATTTATCGTTATAAATCGTTAGAATCGTGAGCCGGCACACTAAAACCCCCTAAAACCCACCCCCGACCCTTTAAATTAAATCCCCCACCCTCCCAAACCCCCCCAAATGAGTTAAATAACCTGTGGGTCCAGCGGCGGTCCGGAACGGCAGCGGTCCGGAACGGGCTCCTGCTCCTGAATCTTGTTGTCTTCAGCCGGCGCCATTTTCCAAAATGGCGCCGAAAAATGGCGGCGGCCATAGACGAACACGATTGGACGGCAGGAGGTCCTTCCGGACCCCCGCTGGACTTTTGGCAAGTCTCGTGGGGGTCAGGAGGCCCCCCACAAGCTGGCCAAAAGTTCCTGGAGGTCCAGCGGGGGTCAGGGAGCGATTTCCCGCCGCGAATCGTTTTCGTACGGAAAATGGCGCCGGCAGGAGATCGACTGCAGGAGGTTGTTCAGCGAGGCGCCGGAACCCTCGCTGAACGACCTCCTGCAGTCGATCTCCTGCCGGCGCCATTTTCCGTACGAAAACGATTCGCGGCGGGAAATCGCTCCCTGACCCCCGCTGGACCTCCAGGAACTTTTGGCCAGCTTGTGGGGGGCCTCCTGACCCCCACGAGACTTGCCAAAAGTCCAGCGGGGGTCCGGAAGGACCTCCTGCCGTCCAATCGTGTTCGTCTATGGCCGCCGCCATTTTTCGGCGCCATTTTGGAAAATGGCGCCGGCTGAAGACAACAAGATTCAGGAGCAGGAGCCCGTTCCGGACCGCTGCCGTTCCGGACCGCCGCTGGACCCGCAGGTTATTTAACTCATTTGGGGGGGGTTCGGGAGGGTGGGGGATTTAATTTAAAGGGTCGGGGGTGGGTTTTAGGGGGTTTTAATGTGCCGGTTTTGCGATTTTTAGATTTTTAGATTTTTCACGATTTTTCACGATATTTTACCCCCCCAAACGGCAACAATACGATTCCCTCCCCCTCCCAGCCGAAATCGATCGTTAAGACGATCGAGGACACGATTCACATCCCTACTCTTTGACCTTCTCCGCGTCCAGGCGAAGGCGATGGTCTCAGCGGTCTCCTCTAGAAGACTCGTCTGGCTGCGCAATTGGTCTGTCGACCCGTCCTCCAAGGCGCGGCTGGGCACGTTGCCCCTCAAAGGTAAGTTGCTTTTTGGAGAGGACCTTGAGCAGCTTATTAATTCCTTGGGGGAAAACAAGGTTCATAAGCTACCGGAGGACCGTCTGAAACAATCTCGGTCCTTTACGCCCTCCCGTCCTCACTTCCGGGGTCGGAGATATACCCCCTGCAGACGAGGTGGCTCCTCCAGAGGTTATTCTTCCCGGTCTCAATCTTGGTCTCAGCCCTTTCGTGGGCATCGATCCTTCCACGAGGGGCAGTCTCAATGCCCCACCCCAAAGCCCGCCACTCATTGAAGTTCGGTTGACCCATTCCTCAGTCCCCTTTCTGGGCGGTCGTCTCTCCCTGTTATTCGAGGAATGGGTCAAAATTACGTCGGACCAGTGGGTCCTCGACATTGTCTGAGACGGTTACGCCTTTGAATTTGTTCGAGATCTAATGGACCTCTTTGTATTCTTCCCATGCGGCCGTCTCAAGCGGGAGGCGGTGGAGCAAACCCTCACCAGGCTGCTGAGTCTGGGCGCAGTGGTCCCAGTCCCGAAGGAGGAGCTCGGCGCAGGCCAGTATTCTATTTGCTTCGTGGTTCCCAAGAAAGACAGTGCCTTTCCGCCGATCTTAGACTTGAAGAGGGTGAACCAGGCCCTCAAGATCCCACATTTTCACATGGAAACCTTGAGAGTGGTCATAGCGACGGTTCACCCCGGAGAGTTCCTTGCCTCTCTTGATTTGACAGAGGCCTACTTCCACATTCTGATTCACCGTGATTACTAGAGGTATCTTCACTTCCACATCCTCAACTGGGATTTTCAGTTTTGGGTGCTGCCCTTTGGCCTCGCTACCACACAACGCACCTTCACCAAGGTCATGGTGGTGGTGGCGGCGGCCCTCCGACGTGAAGAAGTCCTAGTCCACCCCTATCTGGATGACTGGCTCATGAGAGCCAAGTCGGAAAGTCTCTGCAGACAGGTGGTGGATCGGGTTCTAACTCTCCTCGCGTCGCTTGGCTGGATAGTGAATTTTCCCAAAAGCAATCTTCAGCCTTCCCAGGTGTTAGAGTTCCTGGGGGCCTACTTAGAGACTCAGATCGGCAAGGTGTTCCTACCTCGTGCGTGGGCTCTCAAGTTGATCGACCAGCTTCGGAATCTGCTCTCGTTGCTTCTTCCGATGGCCTGGGACTACCTACAGGTCTTGGGCTCGATGGCTTCCACCATCGACCTCATCCCCTGGGCATTTGCTCATATGCGACCATTGCAGAAAGCTTTGCTATCCCGTTGGCAGCCGGTGTCGGAACAGTTTCACGTAGTTCTCCCGTTTTTGGCCTCTACTGCCGCCGCCTTCAATGGTGGCTTTTGCTCCCTCATCTCCTCCGGGGAATGCTTCTTCATTCGCCTCAGTGGATGATAGTAACCATGGACGCCAGTCTCTCAGGCTGGGGCGCACTCTTCCAGTCCCAGTCCACTCAGGGGATCTGGTCTCTGGTTCAGTCTCGTTGGCACATCAATCGGTTAGAGGCACGGGCGCTGCAGGAGTTTCTTCCCCTGATACGCGGTAAAGCGGTGAGGGTTCTTTCCGACAACTCTGCCACCGTGGCTTATATCAATTGTCAGGGAGGCACTCGCAGTCGCCTGTTAGCTCTAGAAGCCAGCCGTCTCTTCGAATGGGCGGAGCAACATCTGGAATGCCTGGCGGCCTCCCACATAGCGGGCAAGGAAAATATACAGGCCAATTTCCTCAGTCGTCAGTCTCTCGATCCGGGAGAGTGGGAACTCTCGGAAGAAGCCATGGATCTGATCGTCGACAGGTGGGGTCCCCCTCACCTGGACCTCATAGCGACCTTACGCAATGCCAAGGCAAACCGCTTCTTCAGCCGATGGAGGGAGCATGGCTCGGAGAGAGTGGATGCTCTGGCTCTTCCTTGGTCCTCGGACGTCCTTCTATATGTGTTCCCTCTGTGGCCTTTGGTGGGAAAAGTCCTCTGAAGAATAGAACTCCACCAAGGGCCAGTGGTTCTGGTAGCACCCGAATGGCCTTGCAGACCATGGCTCACTGATCTTGTCAACTTGGCGACAGATGGACCTCTCCGGCTAGGCCATCTTTCTCGCCTGTTCCGGCAGGGACCCGTATTTTTCGACCAGGCCAATCGCTTTTGTCTAGCAGCCTTGCTTTTGAACAGAGACACCTGAGGCGTAAAGGCCATAAGGAGGAGGTTTTTTCCACTTTGCTGTGAGCTCGGAAGCAGTCGACTTCTCTAGCTTATGTGTGAGTTTGGAAGGTCTTTGAGACTGTTTGTGTGGAGTCGGGCGTCTCAGCACGCTCTGATCCAGTAGCGTTGGTCCATTCTTTTCTACAGAAGGGTCTCTCCAAGGGTCTTCAGTTCCCTGCGTGTGCAAGTTTCCGCTCTCAGCTCACTCCTTGGACGGGTCGAGTGTCATCCCTTAGCGGGCCACCCGGACGTGGTTCGGTTCTTGAAGGGAGTCAAGCACCTACAACCGCCTGCTCATTCTATTTGACCGTCATGGAGTCTTAATCTCTTCCTCCGGGCTCTCTGTGAGGCCCCATTTGAGCCTCTCTTTCGGGCTACGGTAAAGGATCTCATGCTCAAGACAGTTTTTCTAGTCTCTATCTCTTCTGCTCGACGTGTTTCCAAGATTCAATCATTGTCCTGTCAGGAATCTTTTTTGCGTTTTTCCGATTCAGGAGTTTCTCTCAAGATGGTGCCTTCTTTCTTGCCAAAGGTTGTCTCCACTTTCCATGTCAACCAGTCGGTGGAGCTTCCTGCATTCTCCCCAGAAGAGATTGCGGGTACTGCTGGGGGCAATCTTCGCAGACTTGATGTTAAACGAGTTCTACTCCGGTATCTCCAGGTCACCAATGACTTTCGGGTCTTGGATCATCTTTTTGTCTTCTGGACAAAAAGATGATCCGAGTGGTCCCAATCAGGGCAAACCTGCTTCTAAGACTACTATTGCATGGTGGTTGAAAGAGGCGATTTCCTCGGCCTATCTTTGCCAAGATTGAGCGGTTCCTGAGGGCTTATAGGCTCATTCGTTGCGTTCTCAAGCTACTTCCTGGGCAGAGAGCCAATCGGTTTCTCCGCAAGAGATCTGCAGGGCGACCACATGGACGTCCCTGCATACTTTTGCTCGACACTACCATCTGGATGTACAAACACTGGTTTTTGGTTACTTTGGGCGGCAAGTGCTTTGAGCGGGACTGTCTCGGTCCCACCCAGTTTAGGGAAGCTTTGGTACATCCCATGGTCTGGACTGATCCGTGTACGTACAGGGAAAGGAAAATTAGTTCTTACCAGTTAATTTTCGTTTCTATAGTACCACCGATCAGTCCAGATGCCCTTCCCAGTTTTCTTCTCTTACTGTCCATTCGAAGCTTGTTATTGCAGATTCTAGGAAGTTGATACTTCATTCTACAGAACACTGGATGATTACACCGGAAGCCTTGGTTGTTGAGAACCAAGTATATGCAAGAGCGCTTAGTTGTATCATGTTCTTTACAAGGTTACTGAGTTGCTCAATTGAGCTTTTCGGTTACTTGCTTGATCCTACTTACGTTTGTTGTTTTCTGCTTCGACAATGGTTATATACTGAAGTGCTGCAGAGTAGGCTCTGTCCTGATATAGGATACACTTTCAGTTTTGGTCTGTCTCCATCTACTGGACAGGAGGCTCAACCCACGGTCTGGACTGATCCGTGGTACTACAGGAACGAAAATTAACAGGTAAGAACTAATTTTCCTTTCCTTACCAAACTGAATCCCTCTTCCCTGCACCATCATCTCATCCACGCATTGAAACTTTGGAGCTCAGCCACCCTGGAGATTCTGGATTTCAGCTTTCTACCTAAAACCCTAAATTTGGCTTCCAGAACCTCTCTCCCACATTTTCTTATGTCATTGGTGCTCACATGTACCATGACAGCCGGCTCCACCCTATCTAGGCATCCTATCTAGGTGACGCGTGAGGTCTGCCACCTTCGCACCTGGCAGGCAAGTTACCAGGCGGTTCTCACATCCTCCAGCCACCCTGCTATCTACATTTCTAATAATTGAATCACCAACTATGATGGCTGACCTAACATAAGAGCATAAGAAAATGCCATACTGGGTCAGACCAAGGGTCCATCAAGCCCAGCATCCTGTTTCCAACAGTGGCCAATCCAGGCCATAAGAACCTGGCAAGTACCCAAAAACTAAGTCTATTCCATGTAACCATTGCTAATGACAGTAGCTATTCTCTAAGTGAACTTAATAGCAGGTAATGGACTTCTCCTCCAAGAACTTATCCAATCCTTTTTTAAACACAGCTATACTAACTGCACTAAGCACATCCTCTGGCAACAAATTCCAGAGTTTAATTGTGCGTTGAGTAAAAAAAAACTTTCTCCGATTAGTTTTAAATGTGCCCCATGCTAACTTCATGGAGTGCCCCCTAGTCTTTCTACTATCCGAAAGAGTAAATAACCGATTCACATCTACCAGTTCTAGACCTCTCATGATTTTAAACACCTCTATCATATCCCCCCTCAGTCGTCTCTTCTCCAAGCTGAAAAGTCCTAACCTCTTTAGTCTTTCCTCATAGGGGAGTTGTTCCATTCCCCTTATCATTTTGGTAACCCTTCTCTGTACCTTCTCCATCGCAATTATATCTTTTTTGAGATGCGGCGACCAGAATTGTACACAATATTCAAGGTGCGGTCTCACCATGGAGCGATACAGAGGCATTATGTCATTTTCCGTTTTATTCACCATTCCCTTTCTAATAATTCCCAACATTCTGTTTGCTTTTTTGACTGTACCGACGATTTCAATGTGTTATCCACTATGACACCTAGATCTCTTTCTTGGGTTGTAGCACCTAATATGGAACCCAACATTGTGTAATTATAGCATGGGTTATTTTTCCCTATATGCATCACCTTGCACTTATCCACATTAAATTTCATCTGCCATTTGGATGCCCAATTTTCCAGTCTCACAAGGTCTTCCTGCAATTTATCACAATCTGCTTGTGATTTAACTACTCTGAACAATTTTGTATCATCTTCAAATTTGATTATCTCACTCGTCGTATTTCTTTCCAGATCATTTATAAATATATTGAAAAGTAAGGGTCCCAATACAGATCCCTGAGGCACTCCACTGTCCACTCCCTTCCACTGAGAAAATTGCCCATTTAATCCTACTCTCTGTTTCCTGTCTTTTAGCCAGTTTGCAATCCACGAAAGGACATCGCCACCTATCTCATGACTTTTTACTTTTCCTAGAAGCCTTTCATGAGGAACTTTGTCAAATGCCTTCTGAAAATCCAAGTATACTATATCTACTGGTTCACCTTTATCCACATGTTTATTAACTCCTTCAAAAAAGTGAAGCAGATTTGTGAGGCAAGACTTGCCCTGGGTAAAGCCATGCTGACTTAGTTCCATTAAACCATGTCTTTCTATATGTTCTGTGATTTTGAAGTTTAGAACACTTTCCACTATTTTTCCTGGCACTGAAGTCAGGCTAACCGGTCTGTAGTTTCCCGGATCGCCCCTGGAGCCCTTTTTAAATATTGGGGTTACATTTGCTATCCTCCAGTCTTCAGGTACAATGGATGATTTTAATGATAAGTTAAAAATTTTTACTAATAGGTCTGAAATTTCATTTTTTAGTTCCTTCAGAACTCTGGGGTGTATACCATCCGGTCCAGGTGATTTACTACTCTTCAGTTTGTCAATCAGGCCTACCATTCTCTATTTTGGGGAATACCATTGCCAACATGATCCGCCGTCACTGGACGTCGCTATCACTTTCTGAGCTGCTGCACAGTCCCCTCCGTTTCACTTTTCGGCGGGGTAAAAACCTACGTGACAGGCTTGTACACGCGGCTTTGTCCACAGACATAACCTTATCTACGGCTGATTCTACGCCTTCCATGCATGCTACACACAAACCCTGTGGACACTGCAGTATGTGTTGCCACACTGAGCTATCCACGGATTTTGTTCATCCCTCCACGGGCCGTTTATTTAAAATTCGGACTGACTCTGATTGTGTCACAAAAGGAGTAGTTTATGTAATTAAATGTCCTTGCCCCTTGCTGTATGTCGGCAAGACCACCCGCATGCTCAAGACTCGCATGATTGAGCACTGTTCGAACATTCGTTTAGGCAGAGCGGACGAACCCCTGGTGACGCACTGGCTGGAACGCGGCCATTCTATTTCCGACCTCTCCTTCTCGGTCCTCGAGGTGGTTCGCCGTCCCCTCAAGGTTCTGGGTCGGAGGGAACAGAAATGGATC
Source organism: Rhinatrema bivittatum (assembly GCF_901001135.1). Classification (NCBI taxonomy): domain Eukaryota; kingdom Metazoa; phylum Chordata; class Amphibia; order Gymnophiona; family Rhinatrematidae; genus Rhinatrema; species Rhinatrema bivittatum. The sequence goes on from NC_042616.1 coordinate 402,506,553, forward strand.
TTTATTTTGGATACAGTTTCCCCCAAAGGATTAAATAAGGATATTGACTGGTATCTGTTTAACTGAGTCCTACATTTGGCTGTCATGTTTAATTTTGACAGCTCTCGCGAGACTGTCATGTTCAATTTTGACAGCTCTCGCGAGACTGTCTGCTTTCGCGCCCTTTTCCCACCTTTAAATGGCTGTTAGTATTGAGGGCGTCCGCGCTCCATTGAACATTTTGAGAAGGTATGTGCACTATTTTCAGAATTTGTTTGGCCACATTTCACCACCATATTATGACTATATAATTTGTTTATGTTTTAGATTGAAATGTGTGTGCTGGTCCCCCCCGATGCAGCCCAGCGAAACACGGTCCGTGTCGGGGGATCGCTATAAATTGTGTGCTATTCAATTTATGGAGTTGCCGTTTCAACGTCTATTCACCTGGTTCTACCTTGAATTGTAATAAAAAGTTTGTTTGGAATCCTTGGTGGTGATACAATCTATCCTGCACCAGTGTACTGGTAATTGAAGTCTCCCATTATTACTGCACTACCAATTTGGTTAGCTTCCCTAATTTCTCTTAGCATTTCACTGTCCATCTCACCATCTTGACCCTTCCCTCCTGGGCAGTAGCCCTGGGAGACTTGTCCTCAGTGTGAGAGGACACTTTGCCAGAACACTTGACTGTAAATTACAAGCATGATACCACAAAAACTTACTTGCAAATTTAAAGTAAAAATGGTACCTGCCCATGTTGGTATCCCAACCGTTTCCTTGGAGAGATTCCTCACAGAGATACTGGACACCAGAGTTTATTTAGCAAAACAATAAATCCCTATAGTTTGTATATTCTATAGTTTGAATATAGCCAATCAAGATTAAAGTTCTCCATGTACACATGCTTGATTAACTGTACACCTAACATAAGAACATAAGAAATTGCCATGCTGGGTAAGACCAAGGGTCCATCAAGCCCAGCATCCTGTTTCCAACAGAGTCCAAAGCACGCCACAAGAACCTGCCAATTACCCAAACAGTAAGAAGATCCCATGCCACTGATGCAATATAGCCACCGCACATTACCACATATCAAGGGGTTCCCTTGAAGAGTGGTTGTTGAAGACTGATGCAATTAATAGCAGTGGCTATTCCCTAAGTAAATTTGATTAATAGCCGTTAATGGACTTCTCCTCCAAGAACTTATCCAATCCTTTTTTGAACCCAGCTACACTAACTGCACTAACCACATCCTCTGGCAACAAATTCCAGAGCTTTATTGTGCGTTGAGTGAAAAAGAATTTTTCTCCAATTAGTCTTAAATGAGTTATATTCAAGCTTTGCTGGTTAGATTTAAAAGTTATCCATCTAAAGTCATTCACGTAATATTAGGCGAACATATTACATTCATTTGGAGACTTGTCCTACTGAATATCCATGACAAGTTTTCCAGGTAAATGTAGCTGCAGATCATGTCCACTCACCTCTTTTCTGGATATTATCCTGTATATAATAATAGTACAAATGAAAAAAATAAAATCAATAATAATAAAATGCACATAATATTTAATTCAAAGGTGATTTTAATATAAAACTGTAAATATATATATGTAATGCCTGGGCTGATAATCCTGAATAAAGACCCCAGGAATCACATCTTAAACAGTTTCTTAAGTTCTACCTTTCTATGATATTACATTTTATCAAACAATCCAGAATTCCCTGAACAGGGGAACAGGTGGGGCATGGGTGCAGGAGGAAGAATAATCTTCTAGGTGTTGTGCTTTGCTTTTACTCAGATCCCACTGTAAAACACTCTTATGGTAAGGCAGGTAATAAAGAAAGTTGATGATGATGGTGGACCCCATCTTCCCACTACCAGAAATTCAGCCACAAAATGGGCCAAAAATGAACTAAACAAATTGAACCAAAACTATCTTACCTGACATCACTATAGGACCTGCTCTTTTCACTGCAGAAAATGTGAGAATGTTGCAGTAAGTACACTGGGAGGGTAATTTTATAACAGTGCAGAGTGGAGTTCCTTCTTGGCACAGACTTTACCCCAAATTCTATTTGTGAGCCTATGTACATCAGTTCAATTTGAATTCTCACATGTACGTGCTGTGGTACGTGAACAAACTCAGCCATAGAATTGTGGTTATAACTTGTGCAGGTGAAGTTATGCGCAAACATTTAAAATTGAAAAGTGTGCCCTATACTCAATGACTTTCCCCAGTTCACTTCAAACTGTGCCACAAGTGTACTTTTATGTGTACTGAGCCCACGTAATTTTTAGAACAGCCATTTACACACATAGGAGCATGATTTGTGGATAAAAGGCTTTGCAAATCCATCCCTAAAAGTTCTGGGATCAGAAAGAATAGTGAGCTTCATTTATTAAGTTATTTTTCCATGGACTCAAAATGGGAGAAAAGCCTCAATAAATTAGGCCCAGAGTCCTTCAGAAAGAGAATCAAGTGTTAAATCTGGAATATGATTGGATTTCTCTTTTTTGTCTCTCCTCAGACCCCCCGCTCTGTCTGCTCTGAGAGTTGTGTTCCTGGATTTAGGAAAGTTCTTCAGAGTCAGAAGCCAGTCTGCTGCTTTGACTGCATCCCTTGCTCTGAAGGAGAATTTTCCAACAAAACAGGTAAATTTGAAATATCTACACTCCATATAAACAGATACACACATGCGCATGCTACAGACATAATACAAACCCAATAGTACACACAAAATATACTGGATACATCCATGCAGATCCTCATTATAATTACAAGTATAGTGCTTCCATATTAATTTTAATCAATAATGATTCATATATTTCCTTTGCTTGCTCAGAATTAGTCAATCTACAGTTTGCAAAGGATAATATATAGAAAATTAATTAAAGCATAACTCCTCTGAAACCAGGGTATAACATGCAATGACAGCATAAATAGATAAACAGAGACATTGATTAACAGACTCTAAATGCTTTGACTGTGTACATTTACATTGTAACCCACCTAGTACAGTGGATAGAGCAGGATATACATTCTTTAAATAAGTAAATAAAATGAAGAATATAGTTTATTTCAATTGTCCTGACTTAGTTCACCTCCTGTCTATGAGGGCGTTTGCTCATTCCAAGTGCAATGGAATCATCAGGCGTCAGACTCAGTCTTTTAGTCTTTGGGTGTCCCAAAGGATTCCATTCTTTCTCCTCTTCTTTTCACCATATTTCTATCTCCCCTAGCAACTATCATCCAAGCTTGTGGCTTCCAACCATCTTTTTATGCTGACTTCAAGCTCACAGCTTTCATAAACATTAAAAGGTGAATTGTCAAAATGGTATGCGCATAAAATTAAGCATATATGCATGTCAGTATCCTCTACGTGAGCAATCAGTACTTTACAAGCATTTAATAAACACACATATATCCACTTTTGTGCACAAATATATGCATGTAAAAAGGGGATGAGAAAGGGGCATCCCGGGGAAGGTCAACACTTGTTCGCATAATTGTGAACTCTCCCACACACAAAGCTGGCCACACACTTGATCTGATTTTTATTAACTCCCCCATCAACATCAGCAATCCACCCTCTTGCACAGCAGTTCCCTGGTCAGATCATTACTTGATCCAGACTAAACTTATTCTTCCTCAAAGTTCTACCACCGTACCACGACAGCCATTATCTTTTAAATTTCGTAAAGCCTGCTCCACTGATACCATCTCACAAGCATGCGCTGAATTAGAAAAAAAAATTGACCTCTCTTCCCCAGAAAACGCCTTCTCCACCTGGGTCAACTTTACTCTCTCCATTGCCAATGAGCATTGCCCACAAATAACAAAAACTGTAAACCCGAACCACAGAAATAGAAAACCCTGGTACAATCCGTACCTCAGAAATCTTAAAACACAACTTAGAGCTGCTGAAAGAGCCTGGCGCAAACAACAATCCCCCTCTAATAAAACAATCTACTACCAACGCATGCATGAATATAGAAATTCCATCATTCACACCAAACGTGAATACTACGCCAAAAAAATACATGGCTTGCAATACAATCCCAAGGCCCTTTTCTCTATGGTAGCTGAACTCACCTCTCCCTCCCACACACAACAAATTTCTAACTCTTCAAAAAATCGCTGCAATGAATTAGCCCAATTTTTTAAAAATAAAGTCTCCGCCATCACAACTCAATTCTCTAATAATAACTTAAATATTTGCCTACCGACTTGTAGCGCTTCAGTCTCCCTCTCCTCGTTCGACTCTTCCTCCTCCCTCGAAGTAGAAAACATCCTTAAAAGGATGAAACCCTCATCGCATCCCTCTGAAACTATTCCTTCGAAACTCCTGCTTTCAATACCCAAAGTAATTGCCAAACCTCTATCAAATATCCTGAACTGCTCACTAGAACATGGCTCAGTCCCAAATTTCCTAAAACAAGCAGTAGTGAAACCACTACTCAAAAAACCCAATCTCGACCCCGCTACCTTGTCTAACTACAGACCCGTTTCTAACCTCCCCTTCCTAGCTAAAATCCTCGAGAAACTAGTCAACTCTCGTCTTTCTGATCACCTTGAACTAAACAATATCCTCCCTCCCACACTACATGGTTTCAGGAAACATCTCAGTACTGAAACCTTACTGCTCTCCCTTCATGATACTCTCATCAGAGGGACTGACTCAGGTTCCTCTTATCTGGTTGCCATGCTTGCCATGCTTGACATCTCGGCTGCGTTCGACACAGTCAACCACGATGTCCTCCTCAACATCCTCAGGAGTATTGGGATCTCCGGCAATGCCCTCTCCTGGATACAATCATATCTCCAAAATCGCTTCTTCACTGTCTTTGTAGATAATAAAGAATCTGACCCCATTAGTCTGCCTCAGGGTGTTCCCCAAGGCTCCTCCCTCTCTTCTACCCTCTTCAATATATACATGCTTCCTCTCACCACCCTGCTCACCAACCTGCACATCAAGCATTTCATTTATGCTGACGATGTGCAAATCATTTTCCCATTTTCCGACTCCCTCCAAACTGCCCTACATAATTGGGAATCCTGCCTTTCTTCCATCACCCAACTTCTTAATGACATGCATCTAGCTTTAAATCCCAAAAAAACTGAACTTTTAATCATATCCAACAAGCAACCTCTTCCAGACATTCCACCTACACACTCATCCTCCTCTTTCCCCACACAGGTTCGCAATTTAGGTGTACTTATAGATAATCACCTGACTTTTAAATCATTCATTAACTCTATCATTAAGGAATGTTATTATAAGCTTCAAACAATAAAAAAACTCAGACCTCTTCTCCATTTCATGGATTTCCGTACTGTACTTCAGTCTATTATTCTATCCAAAATAGACTATTGTAACGCACTTCTCCTTGGCATCCCCGCTTCACACACCAAGCCTTTACAACTTTTACAAAATGCTGCCGCTCGTATTCTATCAAACTCCAAAAAGAAGGACCATATCACCCCCATACTCATCTCTCTACACTGGCTCCCTATACACTCCCGAATTCTTTATAAGGCACTCTCCATCATCCACAAAAGTCTGCTACACTCCAATCTCAATTGGATCAACCCTCCACTCACCCCTCGCACCTCCAACAGACCCACCCGCACAGCTCTCCTAGGAACCCTACGTTCCCAACCTATTAATGCTTTCAAACTCTCCTCCACCATAAGCAGAGCCTTCTCTCTAGCTGGTCCCACTATCTGGAACTCCTTACCTCATGACATCCGCATGGAGTCATATACACCCACTTTCAAAAAAAAACTAAAGACCTGGCTCTTCCAGCAAGCCTACCCTACTTCACCCCCCATCACATAAACTACCTCCGAAATGGATAACCCCAATCCACACTTGTGAACTCGGCCTGAATATTGGATTACGAAATGCCTCTGATTTTGGTACCTTGAAATGTTATAATATTTATGTTTATATTTATTTATATATATATATATATATATATACATATATATAGGTTATAGTATGTAAATCAATACCCCCCTCCAATGTATTTCTTCCTTGGTTTTTGTTAAGGGCTATGCCCTAAAGTTAACTGTATTTATCTGTTCCTTGTAAGGGCTTCGCCCATAAAGTTCATGTTTTACTGTAAACCGATGCGATGTGCAAACGGACATCGGTATATAAGAGACATTAAATAAATAAATAAATAAATAAGTTAATATTTTAAAAGACACATAAAGGCGTATATTACTACACTCAAATAAGTTTACACCTGCTAATTATCAAGTGTAAGTTATAATAAAAGTATTTATTGTTTAAATATAAATATATATTAAATATATTGCCGGGCGAGAGGTCTGGATGAACTGGTGCGAGTTCAGGCTTAAGAACCAGGATTGTTTGATGAGCTACAGGAGAATTGGGTGAACCAGTGGGTTAATTGTTAAACTGGTAATTTCACTCATGCACATATCTTTTAAAATAAACTGATGTTCGTGTGCAAAATCTGACTTATGCGAGTAATTCTTATTTTATTTTCACATGCAAACTATACGCATGTATATATTTAAAATAGGGAAGTATGCACGCTCACTGCAGTGATATACATGGTTTTAATATATTGCATAAATATATGTACTTGTCTTTATATATGCGTATGTTCCTGTGCAAATATACGCGTAATTTATAAACTGTAGAGGCATCATATACACATTTTATAAAATACTTTAGTAAATTTGTGCACGCCCACATACACTCAATACGAACCTGTGCGCGTACCTTTTAAAGTTATCCTCTAACAATGCTCTGACTTAACTGCTATGAATTATTTTCTTAACCATGTGGCTTCTTGGCTACTAAACCACAACCTACACGTTAACCCTGCAAAAATGGAAGTACTCTGGTTTAGTACTAGATCAACTATTCCAAAGATAGCACCAGTTATTTGTGGCACTACGATATCTCTTAAGAGTATTCTAACTGCTTTAAGAATAGATCTTGATGCGCAACTGTCTATCGTTCAATATATTGTGGCCAAGAACCAGAAATCTTTCTTTTATCTTAGATAAATCCATCGGCTCTACCCACTGTTGGACCCTAGTGATTTGAAGTTATTAACCTACAATTCTGTCATTTCTTAATTAGACTATTGCAACTCTTTAATTCTTGGAATTCCAAATACTCAGTTGAAAGGATTACAGTTACTCCAGAATACTGCCACAAGAGTAATTTATGGTCTTAGAAAATATGATCACATTTCTCCCATCTTACAAAAATTACACAGGCTATCAATCACTTACCATTTTAGATTTAAAGTTTTGTGTCTAACATTTTCACCTTCTACTCTGGTTCTCTGTTGCACCTCTCAAGTCTTTTGATTCCCTATTCTCCTGCTTGACCTCTTCTTTTTTCTCGGATGGGCTGTCTTTAGGTTATTACTTTGGACTTCACTAGAGCATCTTCTTTCAGTTATAAGCCTCCTACTCTACGGAATTCTCTTCCTTCATCATCTGTGAAGAATTTAAAATTTAGGAAAGAGTTTGGTATTTCAATCAGGCTTTTAATAACTTAAATTAATATAATTAGTTTTGCAGCATTCTCTCTTTGTCATCATAGGCTATTGATTTGCTTGGTGATACCAATTTGCTGAGCTAAGATGATTTGTTGTTTTTATTTGCAATGACCCACTAGGTTCATTACCATTAAGGCCCTAGTTTAACTATCTTAGGGCCGGATTTTCTAAACTACCGCAGCTTCCTGAATCCCGGCGCTAATGGGGGGTGGATAGGCGAAGCGGGGGGTGGGCCTGCGAAAGCCAGCAGCGATCGCGCGCAATAGTGCCAACATAGAAGGTGGTGCTATTGGGCGTGCTACTGGCGGCGATATGAGGCCTTACCTTTTCGCCATCAGCGAAGTTTCTGCAGAGTCCGCCCCGACATCACCCCGACTCCTACTCTTCCGGTGCTGACACCGCCCCGACTCCGCCCCGATCTAGGTATTACACGAGAAAATTCCCTTTTCATGTGCGATATCAATAGAAAATGACTTAGCTAGAAACTTTATAGAGTATGCAATCAGGAGAGGATCCATTTGGTACTGCCTCCCTCTTTGAGGATGCTGAGATGGCCTTCCCCTGGAGGTTATTCAAGAAGATCTTTCCTAAGAGTCTGGAGGCAGTACCTTTGGTTTGTGAGTGTAGGAGCGTTTTTCCTGTTTTATATTTTTGGCCTAATTAGAGAATCTAGGCAAGCCCTGCCTGGGGATCCAGGGCAAGATTGGGAGTTTGCATTACCAATCTACTAACTGGTTGGTTGTTTTTGGGTATTGGACAGTTTCATTGTAAGAAGCCTTGAGATACTCCTGGGTGACATATGGGTATACGGCATGGGAACCTTGTCTTTGAGGGACCCAGGATAAGGAAGACCTGCCATTCTGCAACCTCCTTAGGGACCAGCGGAATAGTGATGATTTGATTCAGGGACCTTCTGCTATTTTTTGGACCAATTTTGTGAAAAGGATTTTTGGTTAATAGAACTTGGAGGAGAAGGAACATCAACTACTGTGTGTTCCTGAGAGGATCCCTTCCACCATGGGATTCGAGGGATTGAAAGAGTTTGAGAGTGAAAGTGAGACAGGAGAGATCAGAAACATGAATAAGACCAAACTGAGACATATTGAGGATACCCACTTGAAGTCTTCACCCTAGGAGAGAGATTGGGACTCTATGTGCAAAGATTGTGTTTCACCCATTTAGACCATCTTTGGAGGGATTGTTCCTGTCCGAGAAAGGAAACCTGCTCATCTGGGAACCTCATTAAATCCAAGCCCTGGATGGTGAGTGTTCCCAGTCCTGGTAATAAGAGATCCATGCACAGATAGAGGCAAAAACTAATGGATGAGTATTAGAGCTCTTTTTATATTTGTGGATAGTGTGCATGTTTTAAAAAAATAAGCGTGAGAAATTCAATAAGAGTACATTGAGACTTTGGAGATTTTATTATAAACACAAAAACAAAAAACAAAAAAATGATGTTATAAATTAAAGCAAGGTGACCCTGGACTGAAACAGAGTCTGTGATATTATACAGACCCTTGGAACAAGGGGCCTACAAATATCTGGTGAAAGATTTGGATACTAGTTTTAGATTTACTGGTTGTACTATTCATTTGGATTTGTGGAAATAAGAGTTTACATGTGTTGTTTTCTATAGATGCAGAGAATTGCATGAAGTGCCCTGAAGATCAATGGCCCAGTGAGAAGAAGGATGATTGCCTCCCAAGAGTCATAGACTTTTTGTCCTACAAGGATCCCTTGGCTGCAGCTTTGGCTTCCATTGCTATTCTCTTCTCCATCATAACTGCTGTAGTGCTAGCAATCTTTCGTAAACATCAGGAAACACCCATGGTGAAAGCCAATAACCGGGATCTAAGCTATGTCCTTCTCCTTTCCCTCATGCTGTCCTTTCTCTGCTCTTTGATATTCATCGGCCGTCCTGGAAGAGTGACCTGTTTGCTCCGACAAGTGGCTTTTGGGATCATTTTTACAATTTCTGTTTCTTCTGTGCTGGGAAAAACTATCATGGTAGTCATTGCTTTCAATGCCACCAAGCCCAGCAGCAAGTTAAGGAAGTGGGTAGGGACAAGAGTTTCCAGCTCTCTAGTCCTTCTCTGCTCCTTGGGTGAAGTTGTGATATGCACTGCATGGCTGCTCATCTCTCCTCCATTCCCAGATTATGACACACAGTCTGAACCTGGGAAGATGATACTTCAGTGTAACGAGGGGTCCACCATTGCATTTTATAGTGCGATTGGGTACATGGGCTTCTTGGCTCTCTTGAGTTTCATTGTAGCTTTTCTAGCAAGGAATTTGCCTGACAGTTTCAATGAGGCCCAGTTTATTACTTTCAGCATGCTAGTGTTCTGCAGTGTTTGGGTCTCCTACATCCCAGCGTATCTGAGCACCAAAGGCAAATACATGGTGGCAGTGGAGATCTTTGCCATCTTGGCTTCCAGTGCTGGACTGCTGGGCTGTATATTCATTCCCAAGTGCTATATTATCCTGCTCAGGCCAGACCTGAACACAAGAGAACATTTAATTGGGAAACAATATTCTAACAAAACTAAATGACAAAGGATTTCTTCTTCATTACCATGGTGTTAATGTCCCATTAAATTTGACAAATATTTTTTGAGGTAATGAAAGTAATTTAATTTTTCATTAATTTTGTCTTTATGATTTCTCACACGAGAAAAGTTCTTGTGCTGTTTCAATCCTTTTTTTGTTTCTTCACATGAGGAATAATGTTTTGGGATGGATCATCTTGCTGGTGGCCGAAGAGGATCTGAAAGTATTGCTTTGGGAAATTTTAAAACTTAAAATGTTTTGGGGAGAAGTAAACTATTGGAGTATATTCTTTATTGTATATATGTATTTGTTATAAAAAGCAAGCCATATGGTAGGAAATAGATTAAAGTTTGTGTGTTTGTTATAAAAAGCAAGCCAAAAAGATTCCAAATTATTCCTGTCAACTGAAAAGCAGGCTGTTAATACAAGGAGAAAACACACTTTGAAATATCTGTATGCCAATGCCAAAAGTCTAAGAAGATGGGAGAATTGAGTGTATAGCAGTGACTGATAGATAATTGGCATCTCAAAGAATTGGTGGAAGGATGAGAACCAATGAGATAGTGCCATATCAAGGTACACATTCTATCACAATGATAGGTAGGAGCATCTTGGTAGGAGGGTTGGGTGGTGCTTCATGTCTGGGATGACATAGAGTCCAACAGAATAAGGATTCTACAAGAGACTAACAAGTAAATTTGAAAAGATTGGTGCGCACCAAAACGGGAAGATATGCGTGTGTCTCAGGCTGACACACACTGCACGGATTTTAAAAAGCACCCGACTAAGCATGTATGTTCTGGTACACCCACAAACAGAAAAGTAAAAAAAGGGGCGGGTCATGGGCATGGTCTGGGTGGAGCATGAGCGGGACATGGGCGTTCCGGGAAGGTCACTTGAAACATGAGCGTTTTTAGACCCAGAAGCGTGCACCAGAGTCCCCTAACACATAACTTTACTTCTGCTATGGATGGCATGTAAGTTGTAAAATAAGAAAATTAGGGATAGTCAGTGGGATTTGAAGAGAAGGGGCTAATAGGGTAAAAGGGAGGAAGATTAATTATGAGGGTTTATCAGTTTGGGAGCCTTTACCTGGGTGATCTGGGAACGGACTGGGGAAACTGGTAATTATGTGAATGTGCATCTCTAAACCCCCCCCCACCACCACTTATGCAGTAGAATCGGTATTTGCACACACAAGCACACGGCCATACAAAATTGCATGCACATGTATTCTCGTACATCTGATTTTATATCATACATGTATATATCTGAATGTTATAAAATGGCCGTGTCCATTCATGTGAGCCACCATAAATGCATACATATACGACTGTGTGACTGTTTAAAAGTTACCATCTAAATGCACAATAGAATATGAAGAAAAATCCCATGTGTGTTGGGTAAGAATATAACAATAGGAGTATATTACTGTACACTTGGCCAAAATGATGAAACAGATGATGAAATGCTAAGAGAAATTAGGGAAGCTAACAAAATTGGTTGTTTAGTAATAATGGGAGATTTCAATTACCCTAATATTGAATGGGTAAATGTAACATCAGGACATGCTAGAGAGATAAAATTCCTGGACAGAATAAATGACAGTTTTATGGAGCAATTGGTTCAGGAATTGATGAGAGAGGGAGCAATTTTAGATCTAATTCTTAGTGGAGCGCAGGATTTGGTGAGAGATGCAACGGTGATGGGGCCGCTTGGCAGTAATGATCATAACAAGATCAAATTTGAATTAATGACTGGAAGGGGGACAGTAAATAAATCCACGGCTCTAGTGCTAAATTTTAAAAGGAAAAATGTGATAAATGAGAATAACAGAAAAAAACTGAAAGGTACAGCTTCAAAGGTTAAGAGTGTACATTGTTAAAAACTTCCATCATAGAAGTGCAGTCCAGATTAATTCCATGCATTAAGAAAGGTGAAAGGAAGGCCAAATGGTTGCTGTTATGGTAAAAAGTCGGGTGAAGCCAGGGGGAGATCCAAGATGGTGCTGGTATGAGAGGAGCTTAGGAGCTCCTAAACTGTTGTCTTGCAGTTTTTTTTCCTAATGAAAAGGCACGGTCAGAAAGGACGCCTCGACCCCTGTGAGAGCTATGCTGGTTCAGACAACACTAGCAGGCTTCTATCCACAAGCAGAGTCCATGACCCCGGAAAATCCCGCGAGAGGACTTGTGTTGAGCAAGCACCGTCGCCCCTGGGAGAAGTCTCTCTTAGTCCCGGGGCTTCAACTATGCCTACCACCGATGAGCGCCGCAACCACCATAGACCCAGGCCTAAATCATCGACGGATGACGTCCCTGGAGGTGAGCCCAATCGAGGAGGGACTGGTGGCGGCTATGGCGGTGCTAGAAATGGCAGGTGGACAGAGAACTTCCTCTCCTCAGGTGGAAAGCTTGTTCGGCGAAAACCGAGTTTCTATCGGTGAAGAAACAGCTACTGCTGCAGAAAGGGAACCGGCTCAGCTTTCAAGGACCCACGACCTGCATGGGCTATCTGTGCTTCAACCGGTAACTTTTTTACCTTTTTCAGTGACTGAGAAACCAAAAATTATTACATTGGATGTCTTGTTGCAAGCAATTGTTTCGCTACAAAATAACATAATGAATTTGAATGTGAATATAAAAGAAATGCAAACAGCTTTATATAATATGAATCCAACTGTGACTCAACATACAGAGACTTTTGAAAAAGGAGAACAAGAGATAAAGTCACATTAAAAAAGTACAGCTATCGATTATACAGGGAGAATCTCTGCTAAGCAGGAAAATTGAAAATTTAGAAAATGTTACCAGATATACTAATCTTAGGATTATACATTTTCTGAAATGCAGATTAGTCTTCCCAATAGAGCAATTGAAGAATTACTTTCGGAAGGTGTTACAAATACAACCTGAAAATTTACCATCGGTATCAAATGCATATTTTTTGTCATGGAAAAATGAAAAACAAAAGGAAAATCAACCAGTGGAGGAAGCTTCACTGAATGTTACTGAATTACTTGAGACTTTGTATAGTTCTCTGGTTGAAAAGAAAGGTACTCTTTTGGTTAAATTTGCTCTATTGTCGGATAGAGACAAAGTCTTAAAATTGTATTTGTCTAATAGAACCTCTCAAAACCTGAGACAAAAACTTTGGGTCTATCCAGATGTCTCTAAAGATACCTAGATCAGACGTAAAAAATTTCTGGTTTTAGCGAGCCAAGCAAGAACTTTTGGTATACAATTAGGGGTAGATTTTAAAAGAAGCGCGATCAGCCTACTTTTGCTTGCGCATCAGACTCAAGCAAAAGTACGCTGGATTTTAGTAGATACGCGCGGAGCCGCGCGTATCCACTAAAATCCTGGATCGGCGCGCGCAAGGCTATCGATTTTGTATAGCCTGCGCGCGCCGAGCCGCGCTGCCTCCCTCCGTTCCCTCCAAGGCCGCTCCGAAATCGGAGCGGCCTCGGAGGGAACTTTCCTTTGCCCTCCCCTCACCTTACCCTCCCTTCCCCTACCTAACCCACCCACCCGGCCCTGTCTACACCCCCCCCTTACCTTTGTCGGGGGATTTACGCCTCCCGGAGGGAGACGTAAATCCCCGCGCGCCAGCGGGCCTGCTGCGCGCCGGGCCGCGACCTGGGGGCGGGTACGGAGGGCGCGGCCACGCCCCCGGACCGCCCCGGACCGTAGCCACGCCCCCGTACCCGCCCCCCAAAACGCTGCCGACACGCCCCCAAAACGCCGCGACGACCGGGCCCGCCCCCCGACACGCCCCCGACTCGCCCCCCTCCGAAAACCCCGGGACGTACGCGAGTCCCGGGGTCTGCGCGCGCCGGTAGGCCTATGTAAAATAGGCTTACCGGCGCGCAGGGCCCTGCTCGCGTAAATCCGCCCGGTTTTGGGCGGATTTACGCGAGCAGGGCTCTGAAAATCCGCCCCTTAGTGATTAGGGTTCCCTGTAAGTGTATTATGCAAGTAGATGGCATAAGATACGTCTATTATGAACCAGATCAACTGCAAACATTTTTGGAACTGCAAACATTCTTTGGAACTGCATACTTCGGAACTGCAAACATTCTTCGGAACCAAAGAACAGAGCCTAGAATATCAATTCCAAAATAGTTGGATTTCAAAAATAACTCTGTAGTCTCTCATCATTTTGAGTAAAAATGTTTGAATTAAAATTGCTCTAGTAATGGATCTCCCTTATATTTGTTTTGTAACAAGGAATGCAAGAAATAATTATATTTTGATTGCAATTTTGAGTATTGTAAAGTGAAAGTTTGTATTTTCTTTTTTGCATTCAATGTAAATTGAATAATTATATTAATTGAAATAAAAATAAATAAAAAAAGTGGTGTGAAAATAGGAAAAAGCATAAGCATTGGAAACTTCAATCTAAAACATTGATAAGACAGGCTACAAGAAAACTTGAAAATAAGTTTGCTATAGAGGCAAAACCTCATAATAAAAACTTTAAAAAATATATCTGAAGCAGGAAGCCTGCAAGGGAGTTGGTTAGACCGTTAGATGATCAAGGGGTTAAAGGGCATTTACTGGTGGATTTTAAAAGTACTACTTGCACAAAGCCAGGAGATATGTGCGTGACTCCGCCTGGCGTGTGCCACATGGATTATATAAACAACGCAGGTTCGTGCATATCTCTTCATATGCACATCAATTAAAAAGCTTAAAAAAGTGTCGGGGAATAGCCGGGACATGGGTGGGCTGAGACTGTGCCATGAAATCTGCGCCTAAGTATCTTCATGCACAAGCTCGCGCCAGTGTCCCTTTCCGCGTAAGTTTACTTCTGCTATGGACAACGTGTAAGTAGTAAAACAACAAAAACAAGGGTAGTCAGCGGGATTTTTAGGGTCAGGACTAATAGGGTAAAAGAGAGACAAGTAAGATAGAGGGTTTAGGAAGTTCTCTCCTTTACTGGGGCAAACTGGGAACAAACTGGGATAATTGCATTGGCACGCGTTTGTATTAAAATTCCTCCCCTCTTACATGCTCAAGTTGGCATTTGTGTGCATATTCACATGTCAATATAAAGGAGTGTGCACATGTAGACATCTATAGCCAATTTTATAACATGTGCTCGTCTATGTGCATTAGAGATGTGAATCGTGTGATCGATCGTCTTAACGATCGATTTCGGCTGGGGGGGAAGGAATCGGATCGTCACAGTTTTGTTTTTTTAAATATCGTGTAAATCGTAAATCGGGGGAGGGCGGGAAAACCGGCACACTAAAACAACCCTAAAATTCACCCCGACCCTTTAAAATAAATTCCCCACCCTCCCAAACCCCCCCAAAATGTCTTAAATTACCTGGGGTCCAGTGGGGGGGTCCCGGTGTGATCTTCCACTCTCGAGCACACTAAAACAACACTAAAACCCACCCCGACCCTTTAAAATAAATCCCCCAACCCTCCCGAACCCTCCCAAAATGTCTTAAATTACCTGGGGTCCAGTGGGGGGGTCCCGGTGTGATGTTCCACTCTCGGGCCACGGGTGCATTTGATAGAAATGGCGCCAGCGCTACCTTTGCCCTGTCATATGACAGTGTTCAATAATACATAGTGACATATAAATATGTTTCTCAATCTTTATTAATGAAAAGAGTGTTAAAAAATCCCAACCAATTTTCTTTTAAATATACCCCGGATCACCACATTTAAAAGTTCACCAATACCATACTCTTTCACATCCCACTCATTCAACACATTCACACATCAATTTGTGCAAAAAATCTTTTGAAATTCACATTAGATATACAACAGATGTCTCATATTTCTTTGATAAGCAGAAAAGAGTCCAATTTCACCAAGATTCTTCTTTGTTCCCAGAACGTCAAATACTTCAATATATCTTTATCCTCTCGACATGTTTCGCCTCTCTTCAGGCTTCTTCAGGAGAGCTTTTATAAAGTCTCCCACTGCTTATATCCTTGTCCTCAATTGTTATCCAAAGGAATAGTTTCTCTATAAACATTTTACAAATTTAATTAATATCTTAAAAACATTCCTTTACTCTCAACCTTTCTCAGAATTATTCTTAAACATTTCATCATTAGCTATATTACCTGAACGTCCCAACTAATCTCTCTCGGACGTACAGCAGGTATCCCCGACTCTTATTTCACATCATTTTTAAATTCATCTCACTTCACCTAAAGTCAAGTAAATCAGGAAACATAAACTTTCAAAACTCCAAAGATTGAATTTCACACATATATAGATTTTATAAGAGAATCCTACCTTTTCTTTGTTACAGCAAAGAACGCCATGACCAAACCTTCAGAAAACGTCAGAACCGAGTGAGTCAGCGGAAGTGTGACTTCCCATATCCTCCAACCTTTTAAATTCCATTGAACCAATCAAAACAGACCATTTCTTCACATACCACCCCTCAATCACCCGCCCAATTCAAACCTATCATCACAATAGTTCCTTTCCACAAAACACTACTCAGAACTCAAAGACATGCCACCCAATCGATTTATCATTTAATCCCTTTGGCCACATAGTTCCCAAAGAGAAAATCCATCGCTGCTCCGTTTGCAATAATTTTTTATTTACATCACCTCCACGTCTGCTACAAATCTCCTGTAGAACAAAAAAACGAAGCTCTTCTACCAAATGTTGATGTGCCCGCCAATGTTTAACAAGCGGTGCTGTCTCCACTTCATTTCTTATCCTGCTACAATGTTCAAGTATGCGAAGTCTAATCACTCTTGATGTCTTCCCGACATAAAAAAGCCCACAAGGGCACTGTATTATGTATACCACTGACCGTGTTTGACATGTTGTAAAATTTTTCAAAAAATAAGTTTTTCCCGAAACCGGATGAATGAAGGATTGAATCGATAAAGATAATTTACAAACACTACATCTTGAACAAGGATAATGACCACCTTTACTTCTATCTTCCTTCATTTCAACTCCAATATCTGAGTGTACCAATATATCTTTAAGATTCCTTGATCGTTTAAACGAAAAAAGGGGAGGATCCATCATCCCTTCAAAACCACTTACAAGATGCCAATGATCTTTAATTACCTGTATCAAATCCCCTACTCTATTCGAATAGGGTAATACACATACTAGCGAAGGTGTCTTATGATCTTTTTTAGGGTTCAATAACAAATCCCTATTCATATATCGGGCTCTTTTATATGCCCGATGAATTATACGTTTCGGATAACCCCTTTTATCAAACCTGTCCTGTAAGTCTTTCGCATGAGTTTTAAATGTGGTTATGTCAGAACAAATCCTCCTAATCCTAAAGAATTGTCCAACTGGGATATTTTCCCTAATATGCCTCGGATGAAAACTACTAAAATGTAGTAACCCATTCCTATCAATCTCCTTCCGGTACAACTCAGTCACTAATACCCCATCCTTCTTACCCACTTTCATGTCTAAAAATGGGACCCATCGTGTCTGGATATCACAGGTAAATTTAAGATTAATATCTTGAGTATTCAAATATTGAAAAAAAATTTTAAATTCACTCTTAGTACCAGACCAAATAATAAGAATGTCATCAATGTATCGACACCATAACCTTACATGCCTGTACCATCTTGAAGAGTAAACAAACTGTTCCTCAAAAGCTGTCACGTACAAGCACGCAAGGTCCGGTGCCATTGTCGCACCCATAGCGGTTCCATGAACCTGCTGGTAAAAATCTTCCTGAAACAAAAAATAATTCCGGGTAAGTGCAATGGTGGCTAATTCAACCAAAAAATGTGTTGGAACTCTCTTATCAATCCTTGTATCCAAAACTTTCTCTAACAACTGAATAGTAGCCCCCTGGGGGATATTTGAATACAATGATTCTACATCCATCGATATTAACAAAGTAGACTCTGGTATATCAGACAAACTTTTCAATACCGTTATCAAATGGGATGAGTCTCTTATATAAGATCTAGCCATAGACACAAAAGGTCGTAAAAAATGATCTATATAGATCGATAAGGGTTCCAACACAGAGCCAATTCCTGCCACTATAGGTCTCCCCGGGGGAGACTGTAAAGATTTATGCACCTTTGGCAATATATAGAAGACAGGAATCTGAGGGTTCCGATTCATCAAAAAAGCTGCCTCTTTAATTGTTACCCATCCTACACTAAGCGCTTCTGTAATCACTTCAGCTATCTGAGAGGCCAATGCTTCAGTCGGATCTGTTTCCAATCGTCTATAGAATTTTTCATCTCCCAATTGTCGATGTACTTCTTGAATATACTGTTGCCTGTCTAAATTTACCAAAGAACCCCCCTTATCAGCAGGCTTAAATACCAGATTTGAATCTTGACTCAAATTCACCAATGCCACATACTCCTCTTTTTGCAAATTCCAAAAAGGAAATCGTTGTTCCGCCTCTTTTCGTTTCAAGTCCCGTTCGACTACCTCCTCAAACGCTACCATCAATGGGTGAACTGGACCTGGAGGTATCCAAGCAGATGGATTTTTAACAATTGAATTATCAACATTTAAATTCTCTTGCCCCTGAAAGAATATCTTCAATTTCATCAATCTAAAAAATTTCTGTAAAGCCAATCTGGTTTCAAAAAAATCATACCTCGGAGTAGGTGAGAAAGACAACCCTCGATTCAAAACCTTTAATTCCAATGCAGTCAATACTCTAGAGGACAAATTTATAACTAAATTGTTCAGCTCTGTTGATTGCGTTCCCGTAGACGTACAGGACTGCGATTCCGCGGAGGGCGACCCCCTCGTCCCCCCCGCCGATCCGTCCCCTGTTTTGTCTTTATATTTTGATCTAAAAAAGTCACACGTTTACCTTCTTCTCCCGAAGACTCACTCGATGATGATGAATTCTCAAAATTGGAGGATCTCTTATATCTAATTCGATTTTTATTACACCATGGGTACACATAACCCTGAGTGTAATCTTTTTCATCTCTTTGGAATTTAGTCAATTTAGTCTCCTTTATTTTCTCACGCATACTACTAATTTCCTGATTTAATTCACTCAGTTTCTCCTCAAAACTCTCCTGAGACATGTTGTCCTTTAAAGCAGCACTCAATGTGTCGATCTCTCTCTGAGTCTCAACTAATAATTTCTGTGTGGTTTCCACTATCAAAATCATAAGATCCATTGCACATTTATTTAAAATGGAGTTCCACTTCGCCACAAAATCTTTATCATCAGAAAATAAATGGGGTTCTTTGTACAACCGTAACCCTCGTGGAATTCTCTTAATTCTCAAATATTCCACCAAAGTGGAAGAATGCAAATCAGATCGAACAAAACGTTTTTTCAACTGAGAGAGATCTGACCATTGAGCCTCGCTAACTGCATCTGCTTTTTGATCAAATAGAGGAGTACCTTGTAATAAAGAGTCAAGGATCGCATCTGAATAGCTAAACACTGAATCAACCTGAAATGCCATCTTCTATCTACAAGATGCAATACTTATGGCAATTTATCTAATATATCACACAACAACAGTGTTCAATAATACATAGTGACATATAAATATGTTTCTCAATCTTTATTAATGAAAAAAGTGTTAAAAAATCCCAACCAATTTTCTTTTAAATATACCCCGGATCAACACATTTAAAAATTCACCAATACCATACTCTTTCACATCCCACTCATTCAACACATTCACACATCAATTTGTGCAAAAAAATTTTTGAAATTCACATTGGGAGAATTTTTTGAAATTCACATTGGGAGAATTTTTTGAAATTCACAGTGGGAGACTTTATAAAAGCTCTCCTGAAGAAGCCTGAAGAGAGGCGAAACATGTCTAGAGAATAAAGATATATTGAAGTATTTGACGTTCTGGGAACAAAGAAGAATCTTGGTGAAATTGGACTCTTTTCTGCTTATCAAAGAAATATGAGACATCTGTTGTATATCTAATGTGAATTTCAAAAATTTTTTTGCACAAATTGATGTGTGAATGTGTTGAATGAGTGGGATGTGAAAGAGTATGGTATTGGTGAATTTTTAAATGTGGTGATCCGGGGTATATTTAAAAGAAAATTGGTTGGGATTTTTTAACACTCTTTTCATTAATAAAGATTGAGAAACATATTTATATGTCACTATGTATTATTGAACACTGTTGTTGTGTGATATATTAGATAAATTGCCATAAGTATTGCATCCTGTCATATGACAGGGCAAAGGTAGCACCGGCGCCATTTTGGTTCTTGTCCCCCGACGTCGCGAGCGTAGGAGATCGCTCCCGGACCCCTGCTGGACCCCCAGGGACTTTTGGCCAGCTTGGGGGGGCCTCCTGACCCCCACAAGACTTGCCAAAAGTCCAGCGGGGGTCCGGGAACGACCTCCTGCACTCAAATTGTGTTGCCGTAATGCAAATGGCCATACGGCCGGCGCCATTTTGCAATACTCGTTGCAAAATGGCGCCGGCCGTATGGCCATTTTGCATTACGGCAACACGATTCGAGTGCAGGAGGTCGTTCCCGGACCCCCGCTGGACTTTTGGCAAGTCTTGTAGGGGTCAGGAGGCCCCCCCAAGCTGGCCAAAAGTCCCTGGGGGTCCAGCGGGGGTCCGGGAGCGATCTCCTACGCTCGCAACGTTGGGGGACAGGAACCAAAATGGCGCCGTGCTACCTTTGCCCTGTCATATGACAGGGCAAAGGTAGCGCCGGCGCCATTTCTATCAAATGCACCCATGGCCTGAGAGTGGAACATCACACCGGGACCCCCCCACTGGACCCCAGGTAATTTAAGACATTTTGGGGGGGGGGGTTCGGGAGGGTGGGGGATTTATTTTAAAGGGTCGGGGTGGGTTTTAGGGTTGTTTTAGTGTGCCGGTTTTCCCGCCCTCCCCCTTCCCCCGATTTACGATTTTTGATGATAAATCGGGGGAATTCCTATTATATATTGCCTCTAACGATTTTTGACGATTTAAAATATATCGGACGATATTTTAAATCGTCAAAAAACGATTCACATCCCTAATGTGCATAGACGCTCGTATGTTATAAAATCACTGCTTCCATGTGTGCTTGCCAGCAAATGCATGCGGGTCTTAAAAATTAACTCTTAGGAAAAATAAAGCCATCGTAGAAAGACTACGTGACTTCTTTACATAGGTGTTTACTGAGAAGGATTTTGGGGAGATACCCATTCTGGAGACGGATTTCATGGGTGACAATTCAGATGAACTAACCCAAATCTCGGTGAACCTGGAAGATGTAGTAGGCCAGTTTGACAAACGGAAGAGTAGCAAATCACTTATACCAGATGATATAAACCCCATGGTTCTGAAGGAGCTAAAAAATGAAATTTCAGTGATGTTACAAGTAATTTGTAACCTATCATAAAAATCTTCTGTTGTACCTGAAGAGTGGATGGTGACTAAATATAACCCTGAGGTATGAAAAGGGCTCCAACGGTGATCTGGGAAACTATAGACCGGTGAGTCTGACTTAAGTGCCAGGAAAAATCATGGAAATTATTATAAAGCATAAAATTACAGAACATATGGACAGACATGAGCTAATGGGTCACAGCCAGCATGGATTTACACAAGTGAAGTCTTGCCTCACAAATCTGTTATTTTTTTGAGGAGTGAATAAACATATGGATAAAAGTAAACCAGTAGATGTGGTGTATTTGGAGTTTCAGAAGGAGTTTGGCAATGTCCCTTAGGAAAAGCTTCTTAGAAAACTAAAAAGTCATGGGATACGTGGTGTCCTTTTTTGGATTGTAAATTGGTTAAAAGATGGAAACAGAGTTTAGGATTAAAAATTATGTACAAAGCGAGGTACAGACCCCAAATGTAAAAACACCAATAACATTCCATTAGAACAGTCAGGAAAATTGCAATTACTTAATAACTGCAACCCCCACCATTAGGAAAACATGCACTTGATTTGAAGAAGAATCACAAATACTTGTCATTTATCTGGTCAAACAAACTTTCTAATAACTCATTAAACTATTTTGCCCCATTACTGTTTTTTATTCCTTGAACTAGTGATCGGTCTCATAGTAAGATACAGAGGATGACAGATAAAGCCCAAACTGGTCCATCCAGTCTGCCCAGTTAAGATTCCTCTGCTTTGGGTAGATGAGCATACATATTCTCACATGCAACCAAATACCAGCTTCCCACCCACTATCTTGTCTTTTTCACTATCCATGCCCATTTATCCACCACTGCCATCACAGGGCTTGTGCAAGGGCATTAGGTGCACTAGGTCAGGACACAACTGACAGATAGTGCTCACAAGCATGACACACTGAACACATAACCACCATGGGGTTAATATAAGCATATACTCTGCATCCACAAAACCCCCAACCCACTACAATGGGTGCACAGAAGAACTAGGATATTTCCCCATACAGCTTGACATACAAAAATAATATTCTTATTCTGATGTCATCTCAGTAACAGAAACACAAATTCCCTCTCCTACAGGTTCATTGTAAATAAAACCTGAAAAAAAAAAGCACTCAGCACATGTGTAGCAAACTTGCCATACCATAGCAGCACTAACTCCAGGGACTCAAACAGTAATAGGCCTACCTATGAAAAGGCAGTGGTGCACCACCAATGCATGACCTATTGAGAAAACAAAGACTGATACAAATGCCTACATGCTAGTAAAATACCTCATCTTGTTCAGACACAACACAACCTTCCTCAAATATAGAATAAGAGACCACAAATTACAAATGGTCTCCTTTTCGGCGCCCACCCGCCTCCCGCCACCACCTTACCTCTGTCGGGGCTCGCACGATCGGCCTGGCCCATTCGGGGCAAGAGTCCGCTCACCCAGCGTGAGCCGAGCAGAGAAGAGAGCGGCACAAATCAAATTAAAGCGGAAGGGAAGTGAAGAGAGGAAACCCAACGAAGCAGAGAAACATCGCGGTGAGTCCCAAACCGCGCCCCCAGGGCAGCCGGCCTATCAGCAGGCGGCTAGAGCCCTTTAAACTTTTGCGCTTCCCGGCGGCCTTCCCTTTTCGGTGCCCACTCGCCTCCCGCCGCCACCTTACCTCTGTCGAGGCTCACATGATCGGCCTGGCACATTCGGGGCAAGAGTCCGCTCACCCAGCGTGAGCCGAGCAGAGAAGAGAGCGGCACAAATCAAATTAAAGCAGAAGGGAAGTGAAGAGAGGAAACCCGATGAAGCAGAGAAACATCGCGGTGAGTCCCAAAGTGCGCCCCCCAGGGCAGCCGGCCTATCAGCAGGCGGCTAGAGCCCTTTAAACTTTTGCGCTTCCCAGCGGCGTCACGCGCACAAAGGAGCGCGACCTAAGGGGTCTGCCCCTTAGTGTGCCACTTCGTGAGCCCCAGGAGCCAGGACAGGGGCCCTTTCCACCTACACCTCTCCCTTCTACTAGTTCTCACCTGGATCTCCATTGTATTCTTCTCCCAAGCTTCTTCTCGCCCCACATCTTAATCCTTTAGGACTACTGTTCAGCAATCACCAGCAATTTACACCCTTCAGCAACGGTCCACCTATAGGTCGATCAACGGACTCCCTTCTCTATTGAGGACTTAGAATTAGGACTAAGGCCCCCTCTTACGATAGTCTGCCCCACCCCAGCATTGATACATTCGAGTCACAGCCAACATACTTACTCCCCCTCTAACCTCATCCAGTCTTCATCCAACATTCATCCAGCCTTCATCCAGCCTCATCCAGCCTTCATCTAGCCTCAGCCTTCATCCAGCACTCAACCACCCCCTATCGCATAACTAGACCATTATGCTACCGGGATTCCCAATCCCTATTCTTCACCGCAGCTTCCACAACACAAATATAGCAACAATGCAATATCATCCACGCTCTTCCAAAACCCTCATCCCGATCCTGATCACCTCTCTCAGCCAACTCCTTGGGCTCGCTCTATTCTCCCTAACTCTTTTCAATGCACAATCCATCACTAAGAAAACTCTGATCCTCAATGACTATCTCCTAGACGCCAAACCGGATATCTGCGCCATAAGGGAAACTTGGCATAAATCAACAGATATAGCCCTAATAAATCAACTCCCCACACAGATGTATGACTTCTTTTCCCTCCCCCGTCTAAAGAAAAGGGGAGGGGGCCTACTTCTAGCAACCAAAAAAGATTTGAGAGTCTCCCAACTCCCAGTAAAATCGGATTCAAAATTGGAAATGGGCCTCTTCAAAACAATCCAACTCCAAATCCTCTTAGTTTATGCCCCACCAGGACTCCTCTTATGTTTTCTTATGTTCTTATGTCCTCGACTCGGATTTATCCCCCATAATAGAATTTATTGCAAAACACATTAACCTGGACTCCCCCGCCTTGATCCTAGGAGATTTCAACCTTCATGTCACAACAATACACGCACAACCAACTGTGAAGCCTTACTCTCCACACTTACAGCCATGGGCTTCCAACAGATTATCAACAAGCCCACCCACAAAGCAGGCCACACACTGGACCTCATCTTCATGAACTCCGGTATCACACACTCATCCCCCCTATTTGCACTCCATTCCCCTGGTCGGATCACTCACTAATCTCCGCTACTTTTTCAATAACAGAAACCCATAACTCTCACCCCCCTCAATCTCAGTTTCCTTACAGAAGATCTTGTTCTTCCGATGACCTCAGCTTCCACCTGGCTAAAGAACTTCCACACTTAAACCTTTCAGATCCCAACTCAGCCTTATCTTCCTGGAGCAATATCACAGAGGAAATAGCAAATAAATTATGTCCACTGTCAACAAAAACTCTCAACCCAAATTCCCCAAAGAGGTAACCATGGTTCACCGATGACTTACGGAAACTCAAAAATTCCTCAGAAGAAAGGAAAACCTATGGCGCAAAACCCCTTGTCCCTGCACACTTTCCACCTACAAATCTGCCCTCCACCACTACAGGAACTCTACCCTAAAGGCAAAAAGGGATTTCTACGCTCACAAGATTCACGACCTTACCTTCGACGCTAGAGCCCTCTTCTCCTATGTATCCGAACTAACACAACCTAACACACCATCTATCCCCAATGAACAAGCTCAATCCAAAGCCGATGAACTAGCCCTATTCTTCCAAAGTAAAATCACTAATCTCTTAACCCTCTTGCCACCTAGCCCCACCCCTCTGACAGCTCCTACCACCTCCTCAACAAAAGAATCTCACTGGATTCGTTCGAACCTACTACCACATTAGAAATCCAAGCTCTGTTAAAGAAAATGAAACCTTCCTCCCATCCCTTCGACTTAATACCGTCAAACCTGCTTCTGCTAATACCCGAAACCATCTCCAAACCACTTACGGACATTATAAACTGTTCCTTATCACAGGGAATCTTCCCTGATGCCCTAAAAACCGCTTCTCTTAAACCACTACTAAAGAAACCAGACTTGGATCCCAAGAATCCAAATAACTTCCGCCCTATCTCCAACCTGCCTTTTGTAGCAAAGATTTTGGAAAAACTGGTCAATTCGCAACTCTCTAACTACCTCGAAGATCATGAAATACTACACCCCACACCATACGGGTTCCACAAGGCTTTAAGCACTGAAACTCTTCTCTTATCGCTAACAGACCACCTCATCATGGGCTTGGACAAAGGACAATCTTTCCTATTAATTCTATTGGACCTGTCAGCAGCCTTCAACACTGTCAATCATGCTACCCTCCTCAACTGCCTTTCGGACATTGGAATTACAGGCACTGCTCACTCATGGTTCAAAACATTCCTTTGTAACAGAGGTTACAAAGTTAAAATCAACAATAAAGAATCCCCACGCTACAATTCCTCACAAGGAGTTCCTCAAGGTTCCTCACTATCCCCAACCCTATTCAACATATACCTTCTTCCTCTATGCCAACTGTTGACTAACCTACAACTAAAACATTTCTTATACGCCGACGGCGTACAAATTCTGATACCCATCAAAGAATCTATCACAAAAACTCTCAAACACTGAGAAAACTGCCTCCAAGAGATAAACCGACTCCTCACAAACCTAAACCTGATTCTAAACTCGGCCAAAACGGAACTCCTCCTCATCACCCCCGAAAACAGCAACTCCCCAAAAACTGCTCCAGTCAACACCATTGTTACACAAGCTAGAGACCTAGGAGTAGTAATAGACAAACACCTGAATCTAAAAACTTTTATTAACAACACAACCAAGAACTGCTTCTACAAGCTGCAGGTAATCAAAAGAATGAAACCACTCCTACACTTTCGTGACTTCAGAACAGTCCTACAATCCGTAATATTCTCTAAGATAGATTATTGCAACTCTATCTTGCTAGGTCTCCCGTCCTCATCCATCAAACCACTTCAGATGCTCCAGAATGTAACAGCCAGAATCCTGACAAATTCCAGAAGAAGAGACCACATCTCTCCCATTCTAATAAATCTACACTGGCTGCCAATACACTACAGAATCCTACACAAGTCCATCACCATCATTCATAAATCCATTCACGCCCTGGCCCCTCTCAACCTCCAAATCCCCCTCAGACTACACACATCATCCAGACCCATCAGAGAAGCCTACAAAGGATCCCTGACTATTCCCCCAACTAAATCTACACACCATATAGCATTCAGAGACTGGGCCTTTTCTACAGAGGGCCCCTCTCTTTGGAATACCTTACCACCTGATCTTAGACTTGAACCTTGCTTATTAACATTCAGAAAAATGCTTAAGATGTAGCTATTTAAACAAGCCTTCCCTGAGTCTAATATCCATGGAGAGACCCTACTGCAAACAAGCCTTTCCCGAGTCTAATATCCATTGAGAGACCTTACTGCACTTTGTAAATAATATACATAAAGATACTTTACTGCACAATGTAAATAATTTACCTCTGTAAAGATTCTATTATTCTTGTCTATCCTTGTCTCCTTCCTCCCCCAGTTTCAACAACCCTGTTTTATTGTAACTTTTGCTTCCTCTGCACATGTTAAAAGAACAAAGTTATTGCACCCCCTGTTTTTTGTAAATCGGCATGCTATGATTGTATCATGAATGCCGGTATAGAAAAGCTTTAAATAAATAAATAAATGTGGAGAAGAAAACTGTAATGGAAATCCCAAAAAGCCACTCTGTATGCAGTGCAAAACTGGAGAACTAGAAACAGAAATACACTAAGCAAAGTACAAAGATAGAAGAAAAGCACATTCCCAAAATGAACCCCGTCATTCTCCTTCCGTGCCCCCATCAGCCCTCATTTCTCCCATTTGCTCCCTTTTAATCATCCCCTCACACTTATGCCCAGGATTCCCGACATCTCCTCCCCACACCCTTTTCCCTGTGTTCCCTCTTGCCCCTGCTCGACTCTCCCTGCCCCCTGCCCCCTTCCTCCCCTCTCCCCTCCCCTCCCTGCTCAGACACCCCACTTTCCTCACACTCCCTCTCTCATTCTTACCCAACATCCCAAACACCTCCCCCCCACCCCACAGGGTGAACTGAAGAGAGCATCAGCAGCATCACTTCCAGGCCTAGCAGAGGAAGATAAAGTTGGTGTCACCTCAGACTCAGAAGAGCTAGAGTTAGCAATGTCATGCTCTGATCAGGGTGAAGGAGGAAACAGCCTCCACTGGGCCAGAAACAAAAGAAGGAAGCAAGAGTAGCTTTCTGTCAGGCCTGATAAAAGAGACGTTAGCTTACTCCCACCCGCGCTGTTGAGAAGACAGAAGCCTCGTGTTCGGCCTGTGACATCACCCAAGTCCTCGCACACACCATTGTGACCTGACACACCTTTTGAGAATCATTGCCCTAAACAAAGCTTGCAGCCGTGTGCGACACCCCCTCTCTCTTTCACACAATTAAAAATTATGGGGTAGATTTTATAAATTTACGCGCACGCGTACTTTTGTTCATGCACCAGGGGCGAACAAAAGTACACTGGATTTTATATGATACGCACGTAGCCGCGCGTATCTTATAAAATCCGGGGTCGGCGTGCGCAAGGGGATGCACATTTGTGCAACTTGTGCACGCCGAGCCCGGCACGCGCTGCCTGTTCCCTCCAAAATCGGAGCGGCCTCGGAGGGAACTTTCTTTCCACCCCCCGCACCTTCCCCTCCCTTCCCCTACCTACCCCCCCCCCCCCCCCCCGGCCCTATCTAAACCCCCTACCTTTGTTGGCAGATTTACGCCTGCTGGAAGGAGGCGTAAATCTGCGCGCGCCAGCTGGCGTCTGGCGCGCCATCACCCGACCCAGGGGCTGGTCCTGAGGCCTCGGCCATGCCCCCTGGCCGGCACCACGCCCCCGGACCCGCCCCGAACCGCCCCCCTGACCCCGGACACGCCCCCCAGACACGCCACCTCCCGCCCCTTTTACGAAGCCCCGGGACTTATGCGCATCCTGGGGCTATGCATGCGCCGGCGCGCGAGTGCCCTGCACGCGTAAATCCAGCCGGATTTACGCACGCAGGGCTTTTAAAATCCGGCACTTTGTGTTTATAACAGATTTATACATGGAAAAGGACATTTAAAGTACAATTTTCTGAGGTAAAAATATGGGGGGCACATTTTAAAAGACAGCGCGCACACGTACTTTTGTTCTCGTATCAGGCGCAAACAAAAGTACGCTGGATTTTATAAGATATGCGCGTAGCCGTTCATATCTTATAAAATCCGGGGTCGGCGCGTGCAAGGGGGTGCACATTTGTGCAACTTGTGCACGCCGAACCCTGCGCGCTGCCCGTTCCTCCGAGGCCGCTCCAATTTCGGAGCGGCCTCGGAGGGAATTTTCCTTCCACCCCCCCCGCACCTTCCCCTCCCTTCCCCTACCTAACCCCCCCCCCCCCCCCCCGGCCATATCTAGACCCCCCCACCTTTATCCGAAAAGTTACTACTGCCTCCGGGCAGTAGTAACTTTCGCGTGCCGGCGTGGCATGCCCCGACACAGGCCGCTGTTTCGGGGGATTCGCCATGCCCCCGAACCGCCCACACGCCCCTGAACATGCCCCCGATCTGACGCCACGCCCCTGACCACTCCCCCGACCGCCCCTTTTTGCAAGCCCCGGGACTTACGCGTGCCGCCGAGCCTATGCAAAATAGGCTCGGCACGCGCAGGAGGTTTTTAAAAGGGTTACGCGTGTACCTTATGCGCGTAACCCTTTTAAAATCTGGCCCATAATGTACAAAACATATATATTACATTTACATGTATTGCTATAATGCCTAACAGAAAAACCTGCAAAAAAAGGCACTTGGAATCCATATGGTACTAAGCCTATTGTAACAATACAGAAAGAGCAGGAACCTTTTACTCCAAGCTACTGAGAATAATACAAAAGTTCCAAAAAATCTAATGCTTCTTAATATTCACTCTACACATTCAAACACACACATATATATATATATATGAACACAGCATCAGATGTATATACAGGTGCCTTTTCTGAAATCTACCATTTCTTGCCATGCAATGGGCTGCAGTTTCTGAAACACGCACCAAAATTTCATTCATTTGCTGGTTCCAAGAAATTCTTCTCTACCCTTTTGTGTTTATGAAAATTTAGCAGAACTTAGCTTCAAAAACTGTCCATCCCAGTAAGCTAATTCAAAACTGCTGTGCTCATAAAACTAACGCCCCATTTGACATAGGCCTATGTATCAGCATCTCAATGCCTACCTCAGGGATTCACATTACCCCTCTATCAAACAGATAGGCTCACAAAAAAATGAGCTAGCCGCCATTTTTAAATAATATCTTTTGTGAAATGTTAAGTAGTAGTAGTAGTAAAACAGAAGATACATCAAAGAAAACCCAATAATTACAACTAGTAAGGATTTTAAAAATTACTGCTCTCCACATCATCCTGAGATTGTTGAAAATTCACTCATATTCATCGGTGAATTTTCAAAAGAGTTATGCATGTAAACATAACATGCTATCGTAGCAATTTTAAAAAGTCCACTCTCACAGGTAAAGTGAGAGACATGGGGGCCTGATTTTCATGGGTTTTGCACATATAAATGCACTTTACTGTGAAAATTCACCTGAGAGTAATCATGTCTATGTATGTGTGTACTTCCTATCTATTTCATGCATACACTTCCTACCTCTCTCACATACACATGCATGCTTCCCCTGTCTGCTGCACACACACACGCTTTCTCTGCCTCTTTCACACATGTATACACATATACATGTGTGAAAGCACATATACATGAGGAAGCATGTATACACATATACATGCTTCCTCTCTCACATACACATGCCTGCTCTGTTTTTCTCACTATTTCTTTTATAAATACATTTCCTGTCTCTCTCACATACACACACACATGCTTCCTGTTTCTCTCACATATATACACATGCTTCTTCTGTCTCTCTCTCCCTCTCTCTCTCTCACACACACACACACTCATGTACTTTGTTTCTTTCATACACACACACTTCCTTTCTCAAATACATATACATACATACTTACTCTGTGTCTCTCACATACATACACATGCTTTCTCCATCTCTCAAGCACACATACACTCTCAGGAGCTGTCCTCCATCTTTCACACACACACACACACACACACACACACATACACACACACACACACACACGCATGCTTTCCTGTCTCTCAAACATATAAACTAGATTCCTCTGTCTCACACATACACACTCCCATGGCTTCCTCTCTCATTCACACACACACATTCACCTTTCCTCTGTCTCCTACATTGTATAGGGGCTGGCGGGGGTGAAATGGTTTGAGGAGGAAGGCAGGTATTTTGTAGGGACATCTAGCAGCACTAGGCGACACATACCTTTATTTTACCAAGGCTGGACATATGCAAAAAACAGCAACCTTAGTTTTTGAGGGCTGCACTAGCAGCGCCGCCCGTGTAGGACTTAGAGATGGCTGGAACAGGAGAGGAGGAGACGTGGAAAGATGGCCGGGCCAGCCCAGGACTGAGAGGAAGAGAAGCAGCAGGCCAGACGGTGTGATTCATTAGCATAACAGTGAAGCAGCAATGCAGGCAGGAGCCACCACACACAAGAGGAGCCAGAGCTAAGGAGAAAAACTGATCCCAGCAGGACAGGCAGTGTAGCAGGATTGAGGCTCAATTTAAGAGGGGATGGAAAGGGGAAGCAAAGGAGGATTGGTAAGTGAGGGAGAGTTGGAAATGCTCCTACCTGCAGCAGGAAAAACAATCCTCTCTCTTCTGTGGCTCAGCCGCCAAAATAGGAAACAGCAGGCAGTTGATTGGTGCAACACTTCTACTTCTTTTTATTTATTGTTTATTGAGTTATAACATTTTATTACAAATGAAATAATCCAGGAATATAAAGAAAACATATCAATAATTCATATATTAAGTATACATTTATCTATATTTAGCCCATGTCTAGGGGGAATAAAGGAATGAAACCATATGTGCGTCAGTAGCATTTTTACAACCAATCTACCCCTTACCAACCATATTAAAGTTAACACCTTAATTTTGAGACTTATCCCTTAGGAAACGATCCAACTGCAAAGGATCCAAAAAGACAAATTTAATGTTCTGATACGTAATTAAACATTTACATGGGAATTTAAGAAAAAAACTAGCACCCAAATCTAGAGCTCTTTGTTTAAATAAAAGAAAATGTTTCCTTGGAGCTTGAGTTGCTCTGGATATATCTGGAAAGATCTGAATTTTTGTCCACAAAATGCCAGTTCTTTTACTCTGGAAATATATTAAAAAACCAAACAAACAAATCTTTATTCTGCTTTAATGAGAAAGAAACCAACAAAGTAGCTCTAGTTGGGATATTGTCTATAGAGTCCTCTAAAAAGGTGGAAACCCAAGGACTCTCCAAAACATCTATATCCTCTTCCTGAGCAGGGATCATTCTCTTATTTGGAAGATAATCCATCTTAGATATAACAGGAATT
Organism: Rhinatrema bivittatum; assembly: GCF_901001135.1. NCBI lineage: Eukaryota > Metazoa > Chordata > Amphibia > Gymnophiona > Rhinatrematidae > Rhinatrema > Rhinatrema bivittatum. Next base: position 402,538,503 of record NC_042616.1, read on the forward strand.
TTATCTGCTTCAAAAGATAATACTTCACAAATGTATTTCTTAAATAATTTGTTAGGTGAAAGCAATCTAGAGATAGGAAAATTCAGCAAATGTAAATTGAGCAATCTCTTTTCATTTTCCGAAACCACTGATTATGGAGAATAAGATTATCCTTAATAAAGGATGTACAAGTAACCTGTAAAGAATTTAGTTGCGTGTTTAACATAGAAACAGAATGTTCTGCATTTTTAAACCTATTGGGGCAGATTTTAAAAGCCCTACGCACCTCGAGCCTATTTTGCTTAGGTCCGGGGCTTGAAAAATGGGGCGGGGCGTGGCCAGAGGCCTCCGTAGGGCCGGAGGCAGGCGCAACTTGTATAACAAAAGTTGAGGGGGTTTAGGTAGGGCTGGGGGGTGGGTTAGATAGGGGAAGGGAGGGGAAGGTGGGAGGGGCGGTGGCAGAAGGAAAGTTCCCTTCGAGGCCGCTCTGATTTCAGAGTGGCCTCAAAGGGAACAGGGAAATCCATCGGGGTTCCCCTAAGGCTCTGCATGCGCAAGGTGCACAAGTGTGCACACCCTTGAGTGCGCTGACTCCGGATTTTATAACATGTGCGTGGCTGCGCGCGCATGTTATAAAATCTGGTCCATTATCTTGATCTTCAAACTTTGCTCTTGTTTCTACAGAGAAGGTATGTGTCTGGGACAATGAGCTAGTCAGCTTATTATCTTCTTTAGCAATTAATCTCCAAACATCTAACAAAGCAACATTCTCTGGGTCTACAATTCTACCCTCCATTACATCACTCATTAAAGGAATTATCAAAGGACAAGGCACCAATAAAGAAGCACTTTCTGTTCCCTGTATTCCCAAAGAAATTTGTCTCAGTTGATTATCACCAACTCCAGCACTCCCATCTCGCAAAGGGGTTTGGGATGCTAGAGCTGGGGAACTCAGAGCAGAACTAGCTATAATAGACTCACTAGCTAGTTGCACTATGGTAGGTTGAAGGGGTGGTTGAGTAGGCCTGGGACTTAAAGATACCCCAGAGGGGGAACTCCCCTCAGTACAGTCCCTTAAAAAAGAGTCACCTACACGAAGATTGTGAGCGTCCATTGGTCCTTGCCTTACTGACGAGGAGGGAACCGGCGAGGAGATCCATGTCTTTGATTTTCTCTTCTTTCCCATTTTGCACCCAGGGGCACACGACTTTGGCTGCGCGCTGCAGGGCCCTGACTTTTAAGGTGTTCTGGGCACCTGCTGATGACATCAATAGGGGGCCAACTCTGGTACCAGGCCTCTCTCTCTCCCTCAAAAACCGACAGGATCTCTCTCAGTTTCAATGTTAGGAGGCAGTGGAGCTTTCAAGTTCCTCCAGCCACTCAGGTCTTTTCCTCTCTTTCCCGGCCTGAGAGCCGCAGGGCCCTGACTTTTAAGGTGTTCCAGGCACCTGCTGATGACATCAATAGGGGGACGACTCCGGTACCAGGCTTCTCTCTCTCCCTTGAAAACTGGCAGGATCTCTCTCTCTCTCTCAAAGTTCGGAGGCAACGGTTGTTTCGAATTCCTCTAGCCACTCAGGTCTTTTCCTTTCTTCCCCCAATGCCTCTACTTCTGATTGGCTACTGGCCTGAGAGCTACGATACAGGGCACTTTGTAATATGGAAGTTCCTCCTTGTGTATCTCTTCACAGATCCTCAAAGCGCAGCATTGCAACTTTTTCTAACAGCTGCTGGAAACCCCTTGGAAGTTCGTTCATGCTCCCTCCCCCCCTCCAGTTTGCGCATCCTTATGTCAGGAGATGTAAAAGTTAAAATAGTTGCGCTCGATGGAGGGTTAAAATCTGGGCAATTTCTGGACATTTTAGCCCTCCGTCTAGCATCTCATAATACAGTCTGAAGCGCCTACTAACTCCTACAAAGCACTGCAGTGAGAATCTTGGTAAATGCAAATGCAACTGATCATATCAAGCCTATTCTCCATAATCTTCTCTGATTTCTAGTAGAAAGCAGGATAAAATTTTAAACTCTCTGCTTTGTCTACAAATACTTGAATAAACAGGGCCCTGAATACCTCTCTCAATTCCTCTCCCTTTACACTCCCTCAAAGGAACTCTGGTCCAACGAAATGTCTCTTCTTTCTTCTCCTTTCTTGACTGCTGCCAGATTGCCCCGCAAGAGACTCCATGCTTTCATCTGTTACACACCAAAAATTTAGAACAAAGTTCCAGTAACCCTGTGCCTGGAGCCATAACACTTTAAGTTCAGGAAAAAAGCTAAGGCATCGCTTTTTAACCAGGTCTGTAAAACCCAAATATTAAGCCCAATTTCCTGAACTCTCTATGAAGTGTAATGTCCCACTGGGTTGATTACCAGCAGTGCCCTTAGTTTAACTCCTTTAGCTAGGAATAGAGAGGTAGAATTTAGGGGAAGCACCGTGCAGTACAGCTCCTCCCATTGAGGGTGCTGGGATGGCCCTGGGAAGTGATAAAAGTAGTTCTCTCCCTTTGAGAGTGGGGCAGTGCAGCCTGAGTTTTGAAATTAGAGGGGGAGGTGGATTTTGCCATTTTGGATTTTTGGGACTACTTGGAGGGCCTGGCAAGCCCTGCCTGGGGATCCTGAACAAAGCTGAGGATTTGCTCTTCCAGTCCACTTACTGGATGGTAGGGTTTAAATGTCAATATCTGTGTCTTTCGCTTAAATTTTGTCTTATGCCTAACATATATGAAATATGAACACATCAAGTGAATGTAATTAGTACCTATAATATTTATATCAGGATATAAACCGTTGAGACCTTCACTGGGAACAATGATATATAAAATAACTAAATAAATAAAACTAAATAAATAAATAAATATCCAGAGTTGTGTTGGGATTTTGGACACTTTTTCGTGGTAGGAAGCCTTGTGTGACACCTGGGTGGAAGGGCACTTGGAACCCTTTCCCTGTGGCCCCTGGGTAAGGAAGAAGTGCCCCTCTACAATTTCAGCAAGAGTCCAGAGGAATGGTAACACAGAAATATAGCAATGATGGCAGAAAAGGACCAAATGGTCCGTCCCGTCTGCCCAGCAAGCTTATCGTATTAACTATTGGCCATACAAGTCGCCTTTATAATTATGAGTTTCCCAGTATAAACAGCATAAAGGCTTCTTGGTTAAGGGTAGTGTAAGGGTACTAGCCGCCATAGCAGCAAGTTACTTCCATGCTTATTGGTTTTCCCAGAATGTGCAAGTCAATGTCCTTGTTGGTTGCTGTCTGAATCTAATTCCCCTTTAGTCTTTTTTCCCTGCCGTTGAAGCAGAGAGCAATGATGGAATTGCATCAACAGCATAAAGGCTTATTGGTTAAGGATAGTAACTGCCATACCAGCAAGTTACCCCCATGTACTCTTTTCTTCAGTCCAATCCGCTAGCCTTAAGGGATCCATAGTGTTTATCCCATGCTGCTTTGAAATCTTTTACTGTTTTTGTCTTCACCATTTCTTTGGAAGGGCATTCCAGGCATTGACCATTCTTTCTGTGAAGAAATATTTCCTGATATTGGTTCTGAATCGTCCTCCCTAGAGTTTCATTTCGTGACCCTAGTTTTTCTGATTTTTTTCCAACAGAAAAGGTTTGTTGTCAATTGTGCATCATTAAAACCTTTCAGGTATCTGAAGGTCTGTATCATATCTCCCCTGCACCTCCTCTCCTGGTCATCATATGATACAAGAACATTCTGGTGTTTTAGACTTTGGTTTTAGGGAAAGGAATTTTATTAGAAAAACCAGGAGGAAGAGTTTTGCTGTCCCCTTCCTACCTGAGGAGAGGAACATCCAGAGCTTGGGAAAAAGCAGAATATCAAATGTTCATGTAAGCAAATTGGAGTCTTGTGCTGTGGCGTGATTGACACAGTCTAGCAGGCGAACCTGCTAGCCCCATACTGACAGCCGGCAGACATGCCCTGGGCTGGGACAGAGCTGGGTTTCACCTTTACCAGCCTTCTTCCCAGCAGGTGGAGCCAATGCGTTCCAGGGGCCAGCGGGACTTAAGTGATGGTTCCACAGGGCAAAGTCAAAGAGTTCGGGGCCAGGCAGAGGTCAGGGCAGACAGCAAACAGAGAATCACTGGGTCCAGGCCAAGGGTCTGGGCAGGCAGCGAGAAGAGCATAGTCTAAGTCCAGAGCACGGATCAGAGGTAGGTAGCAAGCAAGAGAGTGGTCAGTGTCCGAAGCAATGGTCAAAGGCAGGAATCAAACTAAGACAAAATCAGGGGAGGAGATAGGACATGGAGGACCAAGGTGAGGCAGGGAAGATAAGGCAGGACAATGGGAACAGGGCAACAGAGGCAAGAGAACAAGGCAGGACAATGAGCAAGGCAACCATTGTCGAGGCACAGAAGAATAACACACACTGCTATGCAGGGAGACCTGTTGCTGAGGTGAGTTGCTGAAGTTGCAGTTGAATTTAAATAGCCACATGATGTCCTCAGGGAGTGCCAGAAGTTGGCTTTCCCACCATGGAACCCGTAAGACTTGGTCCGTTGCACACATGCCTAAGGGAGGCCATGAGCGGTGTCCATCAACGGCATCTGTGCTGCATCGGAGAGGAGATTACGTCTTGGGGGTGTGTGCGGCCAGTTTGGGGCCCTCCCTCAGCCATCCAAATGTAACAGTACCCCCACTCCTAGGCCCCCTTCTCAGGCTTCTTGGCTTTAGCTTCTATGGGAAGTGCTGATGGAAATCTTTCACCATCTGGGAGGCCTGAAGATTGGATGTGGGCTCCCATGACTTCTCCTCTGGGCTGAAATTCTTACAGGAGATGAGGTTTTCTATTTGGTTTCAGCTTCTCCTGGAGTCTATAAACTCCTGAACTTCAAATTCATTATCCGTCTTGGATATGGCGTCCATGGGACTGGGTTGTGGTCATGACAGCCAGTAGAGAAATAATGGTTTCAATAGCAATACATGAAAAACATTATGGGGTAGATTTTAAGAGGCGCGCGAACAGCCTACTTTTGCTTGCGCATCAGACTCAAGCAAAAGTACGCTGGATTTTAGTAGATACGCGCGGAGCCGCGCGTATCCACTAAAATCCTGGATCGGCGCGCGCAAGGCTATCGATTTTGTATAGCCTGCGCGCGCCGAGCCGCGCTGCCTCCCCCCGTTCCCCCCCAAGGCCGCTCCGAAATCGGAGCGGCCTCGGAGGGAACTTTCCTTTGCCCTCCCCTCACCTTACCCTCCCTTCCCCTACCTAACCCACCCACCCGGCCCTGTCTACACCCCCCCCTTACCGTTGTCGGGGGATTTACGCCTCCCGGAGGGAGACGTAAATCCCCGCGCGCCAGCGGGCCTGCTGCGCACCGGGCCGCGACCTGGGGGCGGGTACGGAGGGCGCGGCCACGCCCCCGGGCCGTAGCCACGCCCCGTACCCGCCCCCAAAACGCGGCCGACACGCCCCCGAAACGCCGCGTCGACCGGGCCCGCCCCCCGACACGCCCCCGACACGCCCCCCTCCGAAAACCCCGGGACGTACGCGAGTCCCGGGGTCTGCGCGCGCCGGTAGGCCTATGTAAAATAGGCTTACCGGCGCGCAGGGCCCTGCTCGCCTAAATCCGCCCGGTTTTGGGCGGATTTAGGCGAGCAGGGCGCTGAAAATCCGCCCCTATGTATTTTCAGCCTACCGTAGAATGGGGAATGGTCCACTAAACCCTGGGTGCAAATTTGAGTGAGGCGTTATACCTGTTACTAGGGATGTGAATCATTTTTCAACGATTAAAATTATCGTCCGATAATGTTTATATCGTCTTAAATCGTTATAGAACACGATACAATAGAAATTCTAACGATTTATCGTTAAAAATCGTTAAATCGTGTTAGTGCGCACTAACTCGAGTTAGTGCGCACTACCTCCCCGTTAGTGCGCACTAACTCGATTTAGTGCGCACTAACTGAAAATGATACAAATAAACACTTTCCAGGTCACTGAAGGTCAGTTAGGAATGAATATGTGTTCCTATTGGCTGGCTGCCCTCTTGATGTTACCACTGAGGTGATGGTTGGGGGGATGGGAAATGGAACTGGAAACTAACGAACACCAACAGAAAATGAAACAAAGTGTTCACACTTCCCAGGTCAGTAAAGGTCACTTAGGAATGAATATGTATGTATGTATTCCTATTGGCTGGCTGTGCTCTTATCTATTGATGTTACCAATATGGTTGGGGGGATGTGAAATGGAAACAGTTGGAAGCTTGACAAAAAAAGTAATGTAATGATCAGCACTCACCTGACTAGAACTTGTTTGTTTATTATTTTTGTTAGCAGGCACCTGAAATGCTAGTGCATGTTGAATTTGCCAATCACTGTGCATTTTAGAAAGGTGGTCCTGGCTGGAACTGTACACAGTTCAAATATATGTAATTGATTGTTGGTAAGTGTATTTTTTAAGTAGCCACACTGGCACCAGTATGTTTACTTTTCCTCCTACTTAACTCACTAGCTCAGCTTTGTAAGAAGGGCTTCTCTGCTTGTGTGTTGTTTTTGTTTGGTGTGAGGAGAGCAGAAACATCAGATCTTTATTCAATCTACTACAGTCATCTCTTACAGTGCCCTATCCCTATTAATACCAGGAGTGTTGTGATCTTCCTGCACACAGTGCCCTAACCCTGATACCAGTCTGAGACAGCTCCCTCCCTGCATTACTAGTGAGAGGCTGGCTTCACAGACAGGGGGGAGCTGCCTGACCCTCACTCCTGACTTCCCCCATGTCCCAGCTAGTGAATGGTGTGTGGGTGAGGGGGGGGGGGGAGGATGGTGAAGTCTGAGACAGCTCCCTCCCTGCATTACTAGTGAGAGGCTGGCTTCACAGACAGGGGGGAGCTGCCTGACCCTCACTCCTGACTTCCCCCATGTCCCAGCTAGTGAATGGTGTGTGGGTGAGGGGGGGGGGGGGAGGATGGTGAAGTCTGAGACAGCTCCCTCCCTGCATTACTAGTGAGAGGCTGGCTTCAAAGACAGGGGGGAGCTGCCTGACCCTCACTCCTGTCTTCCCCCATGTCCCAGCTAGTGAATGGTGTGTGGGTGAGGGGGGGGGGGGGAGGATGGTGAAGTCTGAGACAGCTCCCTCCCTGCATTACTAGTGAGAGGCTGGCTTCACAGACAGGGGGGAGCTGCCTGACCCTCACTCCTGACTTCCCCCATGTCCCAGCTAGTGAATGGTGTGTGGGTGAGGGGGGGGGGGGGGGGAGGATGGTGAAGTCTGAGACAGCTCCCTCCCTGCATTACTAGTGAGAGGCTGGCTTCACAGACAGGGGGGAGCTGCCTGACCCTCACTCCTGACTTCCCCCATGTCCCAGCTAGTGAATGGTGTGTGGGTGAGGGGGGGGGGGAGGATGGTGAAGTCTGAGACAGCTCCCTCCCTGCATTACTAGTGAGAGGCTGGCTTCACAGACAGGGGGGAGCTGCCTGACCCTCACTCCTGACTTCCCCCATGTCCCAGCTAGTGAATGGTGTGTGGGTGAGGGGGGGGGGGGGAGGATGTTGAAGTCTGAGACAGCTCCCTCCCTGCATTACTAGTGAGAGGCTGGCTTCACAGACAGGGGGGAGCTGCCTGACCCTCACTCCTGACTTCCCCCATGTCCCAGCTAGTGAATGGTGTGTGGGTGAGGGGGGGGGGAGGATGGTGAAGTCTGAGACAGCTCCCTCCCTGCATTACTAGTGAGAGGCTGGCTTCACAGACAGGGGGGAGCTGCCTGACCCTCACTCCTGACTTCCCCCATGTCCCAGCTAGTGAATGGTGTGTGGGTGAGGGGGGGGGGGGAGGATGGTGAAGTCTGAGACAGCTCCCTCCCTGCATTACTAGTGAGAGGCTGGCTTCACAGACAGGGGGGAGCTGCCTGACCCTCACTCCTGACTTCCCCCCATGTCCCAGCTAGTGAATGGTGTGTGGGTGAGGGGGGGGGGGGAGGATGGTGAAGTCTGAGACAGCTCCCTCCCTGCATTACTAGTGAGAGGCTGGCTTCACAGACAGGGGGGAGCTGCCTGACCCTCACTCCTGACTTCCCCCATGTCCCAGCTAGTGAATGGTGTGTGGGTGAGGGGGGGGGGAGGATGGTGAAGTCTGAGACAGCTCCCTCCCTGCATTACTAGTGAGAGGCTGGCTTCACAGACAGGGGGGAGCTGCCTGACCCTCACTCCTGACTTCCCCCATGTCCCAGCTAGTGAATGGTGTGTGGGTGAGGGGGGGGGGGGGAGGATGGTGAAGTCTGAGACAGCTCCCTCCCTGCATTACTAGTGAGAGGCTGGCGTCACAGACAGGGGGGAGCTGCCTGACCCTCACTCCTGACTTCCCCCATGTCCCAGCTAGTGAATGGTGTGTGGGTGAGGGGGGGGGGGGAGGATGGTGAAGTCTGAGACAGCTCCCTCCCTGCATTACTAGTGAGAGGCTGGGTTCACAGACAGGGGGGAGCTGCCTGTCCCTCACTCCTGACTTCCCCCATGTCCCAGCTAGTGAATGGTGTGTGGGTGAGGGGGGGGGGGGGTGGATGGTGAAGTCTGAGACAGCTCCCTCCCTGCATTACTAGTGAGAGGCTGGGTTCACAGACAGGGGGGAGCTGCCTGTCCCTCACTCCTGACTTCCCCCATGTCCCAGCTAGTGAATGGTGTGTGGGTGAGGGGGGGGGGGGGAGGATGGTGAAGTCTGAGACAGCTCCCTCCCTGCATTACTAGTGAGAGGCTGGCTTCACAGACAGGGGGGAGCTGCCTGACCCTCACTCCTCCGGGGTATTGTGATCTTCCTGCACACAGTGCCCTATCCCTGATACCAGGGGTGTTGTGATCTTCCTGCATGCAGTGCCCTATCCCTATTAATACCAGGAGTGTTGTGATCTTCCTGCATGCAGTGCCCTATCCCTATTAATACCAGGAGTGTTGTGATCTTCCTGCATGCAGTGCCCTATCCCTGATACCGGGATGTGTGCAAGAAGATCACAACACCCCCGGTATCAGGAATAGGGCACTGTGTGCAGGAAGATCACAACACCCCCAGTATCAGGAATAGGGCACTGTGTGCAGGAAGATCACAACACCCCTGGTATTAGGGATAGGGCACTGTGTGCAGGAAGATCACAACACTCCTGGTATTAATAGGGATAGGGCACTGTGTGCAGGAAGATCACAATACCCCTGGTATCAGGGTTAGGGCACAAGTTCTAGTCACATTGACTGATCACATTACTTGTTTTGTCAAGCTACCAACTGTTTCCATTTCCCATCCCCCATATACTGTCAGTAGGAAACTTGGTAACATGAATAAATAAGAGGGCAGCCAATAGGAATACATATTCATTCCTAAACTGACCTTAACTGACCTGAAAAGTGTCAAATTGTATCATTTTCAGTTAGTGCGCACTAACTCCCGTTAGTGCGCACTAACTCGAGTTAGTGCGCACTAATCGGAAAAAAACGATTTTTAACGATTTTTTAACTAAAAAATCGTGCCTAAGACGATTTTCTTGCCCTGCCACACGATTTCTATCGTTAAGACGATATGGAAAACGATTCACATCCCTACCTGTTACAAGTATTAAAGATTTTTGTGATCGGTGTAAATAGTAATTGGATGCTTGGCTCATTCTAAGTGATAACATCACTCTTCTAATGCAAGTTTTATGGCCAGGAGCTCCTGATCCCTGATCATATAGTTTCTTTCCACTGGCATGAATTTCCTGGAGAAGTGTGAGCATGGTAAGAGTCCCATGTTCATTATGTTGAGAGAAGACATCCTCTACCCTATGTTTAGAGGCATCTTCATGGCGAAGGTTTGAGAAGATCTGGGTGTCTTAGGCAAGACTCTTGCGAGTACTCTGATTTGAGAGACTGGAAAGCCCAGGTGGCCTCTTCCAGCCAGTGCTTATTGTACATGACCTTTTTGGCAAGGGTGGTAAGAGGAGCTGCAAGAGAGGAATATCCATGTATGAGCTGTTGGTAATAATTCACAAAGCCCAAGAAATATTATAGCACCTTGAGTCCCGCAGGCTGGGGGCCAGTCCAGAATGGCCTTTATCTTTTGCGGAGTCTATGCAAAACCCATATCCAGAAATGATGTATCCCAAGAAAGGGAGATCTTCCTGCTCAAAAGTACATTTTTCCAGCTTTGCATATAGGTAATGTTCCTGCAACCTCTGTAACACTTGCTTGATGTGCTCCCAGTATTGATCCAGTGACAGGGAGAAGATGAGGATATCATCAAGGTATACTATCATGTGAGAATACAAAACATCCCAAAAGATCTCATTGACCATGTGCTGGAATACTGCCGGAGCATGGCATAGTCTGAATGGTATGACAAGTTACTCGTAATGTCCATTCCTGTTATTAAATGCTGTCTTCCACTTGTCACCCTCTCTTATGATTTTGAGATTGCATGTCCCCCAAAGATCAAGTGTGGTGAATATTCAGGCTCCTTGGAGACAATCAAACAGCTCTATGATAAGGGGCAGGGGGTTCCAGTTCTTTTTGGTGATAGCATTAAGACCCCTACAATAAATAGCCTGAGTGATTCGTTCTTTTTTCTCACAAAGAAAGAAAGAAAGAAGAAACCTGTGCCCACAGGAGATGAGAAAGGCCAGATGAAACCCCTTTCTAAGTTTTCCTTGATGTACTGAGATATAGTGGCAGTTTCTGTTGCCAATAAGGTATAGACCCTGCCCCAAGATGATATTTTCTCTAGTAATGTTTCTATAGGGCAGTCATAGGACCTATGGGGGGCAAGGTTTTTACCTGTTTATCGAAGACATCTGTGTAAGCGGCTTACTTGGGTGGCCAACCAGGCATGGCTGTGGCTAGGTTCATGGTAACCGGAGGCAGGATGGTGGAGAGACACGTCTCAGCACAAGCAGGCCCCCATTGTGCCAATTGCAGCGTGCCCAATCTATAGTCGGTTGGTATTGCTGGAGCCAGGGAAGACCCCAGATAATGGGGTTGACTGCCATGGATAAGATGTAGAAGGCGAGAGTCTCCTTGTGAAGAAACCCGGACTGCATAGTAAGTGGCAGGGTTATTTCAGTGAGCTGATCTGAGAAGGCTTACCATAGAGTGAGGAGATGATAACGGCATTCACCAAGGAAGTTGTGGGCAAGTTGTTCAAACATTCCCGTGACTCTTCAGTAAAGCCCCTCAGTGTAGATTGAAGATTTTCCTGTGGTGAAGAAGACAGGTACTAACATCTGTGGAGAGGAAGGTATCCATGCTAGGGTTGTCTCTCCAGTGAACCCTAGGCACGGGAGTTTCACAACTTTTCAGGACAGCGACTGGGAAAATGCCCCTGGCCTGCTCAATAGCCCGACTTGCTGACACCTGTGTTTTTCCTCTTCAGGGAGCTTCAAGCACTTTAAAGATACCTCTCTCCGAACCATGCGCTCAGCAGCGCATGGTTCGGAGAGAGGTATCTTTAAAGGATACTAATGATGCATTAGAATTAGGGCATCCCGACAGTGAGGTTCCAATAATTAGAAAAGTAGTCCAAGTGCCTGTAACTAAAAACTCACCTGACCTAAAAAATTCTAACTTATCCCTTTCAATTAAAAAGCAGAATAAAAATACAAACAAAAAACAAACTTTGAAATGTTTGTATGCTAATGCCAGAAGTCTAAGAAGTAAGATGGGAGAATTAGAATGTATAGCAGTAAATGATGACATAGACTTAATTGGCATCTCAGAGACATGGTGGAAAGAGGATAACCAATGGGACAGTGCTATACCGGGGTACAAATTATATCGCAACGACAGAGAGGAGCAGTCGGGAGGAGGTGTGGCGCTTTATGTCCGGGATGGCATAGAGTCCAACAGGATAAACATCCTGCATGAGACTAAATACAAAATTGAATCTTTATGGGTAGAAATCCCTTGTATGTCAGGGAAGACTACAGTGATAGGGGTAAACTACCGTCCACCTGGTCAAGATGGTGAGATGGACAGTGAAATGCTAAGAGAAATTAGGGAAGCTAACCAAATTGGTAGTGCAGTAATAATGGGAGACTTCAATTACCCCAATATAGACTGGGTAAATGTATCATCAGGTCACGCTAGAGAGATAACGTTCCTGGATGGAATAAATGATAGTTTTATGGAGCAATTGGTTCAGGAACCGAAGAGAGAGGGAGCAATTTTAGATCTAATTCTCAGTGGAGCACAGGACTTGGTGAGAGAGGTAATGGTGGTGGGGCCGCTTGGCAATAGTGATCATAATATGATCAAATTTGATTTAATGACTGGAAAAGGAACAGTGTGCAAATCCAAGGCTCTCGTGCTAAACTTTCAAAAGGGAAACTTTGAGA